>NC_090065.1:280000-340000 GCF_038355195.1 Osmerus mordax
CTGCGGTAGGCTACTGAATAACTCTCACTTAAACATCTATCTCGAGATGAAAAAACACCCTGGTAGGCCGGTATTGTTTTGAAATGGTAATGAACTGGTTATCGATCCCTTCTTTACGTTCCTCAGTTCCTGACCGTGACAGTGACCAGTTGTCGTGGTGATAGGGATATTAAGGGTGACGGGGACGCCCACACTTGTTTGATTCATCAAGTCCCGTTGGTTGAAAGTGTTTATTTTTCGATTCAACCTGTTTTGATGAAGGTTTAGTCTGTTCCAATCCCTGAAATCAGTGTTTCAACACACACATTTCGAGAGATAAGGTGAGTACACATACACAAACACACACACACATTCCATCCAGACGTTCAACATATCCACACACACAAAATAGAGACACAAAATTTACATTTGACACTCTTAGCCAGAGCGACTTACAGTAAGTACAGGGACATTCCCCCGAAGCAAGTAGAGTGAAGTGCCTTGCCCAAGAAGGACACATTTTTCACTGCCGGGAATCAAACCGGTAACCTTCTGATTAATAGCCTGATTCCCTAACCGCTCAGCCATCTCACCCACAATATTTCTCCTCCCTTTCAGTTGAGAGGGGATGAGGCAGGGAGGTAGGGTGGTAAGGGAAATGGGGTTAGGGGAGAGGGAGTAGGAGGATAAGGGGTAGGATAATGGAATGTAGGTGAAATGAGGCCCAAACTGAACATCCCACCTGCACATGAGTGAACAAGAGAGACCAGAGAGAGAGGTAACTGTGGAGGGAGGGAGGGAAGGGTGGAGGGAAGGAGAGGAGGCGAGGAGGGAAGGGGGAGAGGAGGGAAGAGAAGGAGGAGAGGACCAGAGGGGCTCTGCCAGAGCAAGAGGAGGTTGCTATGCGGTTGCTATGTGAGGCCTGTAAACATGGCTACAGTGTGTGTACTCTGTGGAGGGACGACCAATCACAAAGGAGCTGTCAGAGTTGTGGACGGTAGTGTGTGTTCAGGGCTCATTTATAAAGTCTGACACAAAGATGAAAATTCTCAGAATGCAACGATTTATAAACAGATGGAGGGTTGCGTAGGCATGGTTTTTGTGCGTATGCATCCTTTATAAATGAGGCCCCTGGTCTCTAAGCATGGGGGAATGCTGCTGCAATATGAAACAGGGCCAGGGCCAGGGGTCAGGGGTCAGGGGCCAGGGTCAGGGGTCAGGGGCCAGGGGTCAGGGGCCAGGGGTCAGGGGCCAGGGTCAGGGACCAGGGGTGGTCTTTCCTTGATCTGGTATGAATGTTGTTGATGCTGGTCTCTTCTTCTATTGCAGAAAGAACTGAGTCTTCCACGCAGAGGAAACATGTAAGTATTATAGTATTACAGGATTTGTACACAGTATTACAGAGTATTACTGCACAGTATTAGAAAGTATTACTGCACAGTGTTACAGTATTTTGTAGGATTAGTACATAGTATTACAGTATTAGAGTATTATTGAGTAAATGCAGATTATTACTGGGGTATTGTGTATTATAGTGGTTTTACAGAGTACTACTGAGTATTACTCTATACATTCTTACTGGGTTTATGTGTATTACAGATTAGTTCAGAGCAAGGGCGTAGGTTTGCATAGGGACCATGGGGACTAGTCACAACCAAAGTTTGGGAAAGACACAATCATCCCCACCAATATTTTGTTAATTTTCGAAAAAAATATCTATTTGCAAAACTCATTTGTATTATTATCTATACTATGTTCATCGCCGAGAAAAGTGAAAAATACATTTCCAAGTTAACCAATGCGCCCTCGAGCCTGAGAGACAAGATGATGGCATTTAAGTTAATTGGCTGAAGTGGCAGTCAGAAACACTTCGTGAATCGTGGCTTGCAGAAAGAGAGCTGGCAGTACGCCAGGAAACCATAAAGCCTCATATTAGTATTTCGTTTGGTCTCAGCATTGATATTTTTGACCCTTTTGTGCTTTATAGATAGGAAAATGTCACCCAAAAAGAAGAGAGATATCAGAAGTTTTTTCACCACCCAGAGAGTAAGTAACGTTAGCTATCAAGAAGGTCGTTGTTAGTTAGCTAGTAGGAAAACTACACACACAGTGCAAACCTGCTAGCCTTACATCGCCACCCATTGTACAATGGAAACATGTTTTGAAAGTTGTTAGTGTAGTAGAGCATGTAACTTTAATGGGACCGTGCTAGTTTAGCCTAGTACCAGCAGGCTAGCAACTCAAAAGTGATATTAACTGATAATAAGTAGGCCTACATGATCCCTTGGATAGTAATATGCCTATCCCTGTAATCTCGACCAATTTCAGCAGTCAACTAAGCATGGTTAGTGTCTGTATTAAATTGATGAATTACTGTGCAGGAAAAACAGCACTCTGAAGCTACAGATGTAGAGCAGGTTGGTGATGAATCAGCATCAGGGGTTCAGGTGAGAAGTTGAATTGTCCATTTTGGTAAAGATTGCATTAAATTGCAGTTTTTAAGGGATGTTTAGACAATGTTAACCATGAATGTTATCATTCACACTTATACTTGTAGATAGTAAAAAGGTGCTATAAATTGGTATGCCCAAATGTATGCATCATATATGATTATTTGCTCAGAAGTCCAGTACAGATGATGTAGGCCTAGTACAGCTCCATAAAACCGGAACCAATTACCTACATATAAAAAATAATATTTCTGAACAAACAAGTGTCCCTACCAAAGCTGAGACCAAACCTATGCCCTTGGTCCAGAGTATTAAAGAGTAAGTCTACGATGGAGTAACACTGTGTTACACAGTATCACTGAACTAGTGTTTTCCGTGCATCGCATTATTACAGAATAATATACATTATTACTGTGTATTACAGAATTGTTACAGTTGTATAAGAGAGTATTCTGTGTATTACAGTAGTATTACAGTTTATAAGTGTACACTCAAGTAGTATTAGAGTATTACTGTATACTCCAGTAGTATTACAGAGTATAACTGGGAGGGAGTCAGGTGGCTGAGCGGTTAGGGAAGCGGGCTAGTAATCAGAAAGTTGCTAGTTCGATTCCCGGCCGTGCAAAAATGACGTTGTGTCCTTGGGCAAGGCACTTCACCCTACTTGCCTCGGGGAGAATGTCCCTGTACTTACTGTAAGTCGCTCTGGATAAGAGCGTCTGCTAAATGTAAATGTAAATAACTGTATACTCCAGTAGTATTACAGAGTATAACTGTATACTCCAGTAGTATTATAGTATAACTGTTGTGGCATCACGAGAGGACATGTGGTAGAGGGGCGGTATGTTCCTCTCTGTGAGTGGCTACCAAGATGGCTGACGGGAGAACTACGCCTCCCAGAATGCACCACGCCGACAGGTGCAAATGCCTCAGTCCTCTGAGGCGGGAGCTCAGGTGGGGGAGGGAGAGAGGACAAAAGGCTGGACACACACACCAAGCGAGAGAGAGCGTACCTGGCAGAGGTCGATGCCAGAGGAACTTTGAGTTGAGGAAACCATTGGTAGGATCCAATGCGAGGAGCAATTTTTTGTGTTCAAAGTGATTTTATGTTTTGCTTCCTGACTTACGTTGTTTTGTTGGTGAATAAACCGGTTTGTTTGTTTGAACCCACTTTTGCTGCTCTGTCCGGTTTTGACGCACTGCCCTACACCCCGCACCGTGGTCTAGCCTCTCATGATACCACACTGTATAGTCCAGTAGTATTACAGATTATTACTGTTTAATCCAGTAGTATTATAGTATAACTGTATACTCCAGTAGTATTACAGAGTATTACTGTATACTCCAGTCGTATTATAGTATAACTGTATACTCCAGTAGTATTACAAAGTATTACTGTACACTCCAGTAGTATTACAGAGTATAACTGTATACTCCAGTAGTATTATAGTATAACTGTACACTCCAGTAGTATTACAGAGTATTACTGTGTACTCCAGTAGTATTACAGAGTATTACTGTGTACTCCAGTCGTATTATAGTATAACTGTATACTCCAGTATTATAGTATAACTGTGTACTCCAGTAGTATTACAAAGTATTACTGTACACTCCAGTAGTATTACAGAGTATTACTGTGTACTCCAGTAGTATTACAGAGTATTACTGTGTACTCCAGTCGTATTATAGTATAACTGTATACTCCAGTATTATAGTATAACTGTATACTCCAGTAGTATTACATAGTATTACTGTGTACTCCAGTAGTATTACAGAGTATTACTGTACACTCCAGTAGTATTATAGTATAACTGTATACTCCAGTAGTATTACTGTATACTCCAGTAGTATTATAGTATAACTGTATCCTCCAGTAGTATTACAGAGTATTACTGTACACTCCAGTAGTATTATAGTATAACTGTATACTCCAGTAGTATTACTGTATACTCCAGTAGTATTATAGTATAACTGTATCCTCCAGTAGTATTACAGAGTATTACTGTATACTCCAGTAGTATTATAGTATAACTGTATCCTCCAGTAGTATTACAGAGTATTACTGTGTACTCCAGTGTTAAGGAGAGCAGCTGCCAGTCCTGTCCTCTTCAGACACTCCTGTAACAGCTTCTCTGCAGGACGTGTCTCCCAGACAAGCAGATGCAGTTCCACTGCCCCAACCAGTTCTCCAGCGCCGGGGGCAGAGAGGCAGGAGCTGAAACGATGTCTAGCTGTGATGGGAACCAGAAATTAGGCTGTGTGGTGGGGTGACGCTGTTTCAAAATGTCAACAGAACAACATTTAACTGTTCCTAGGCTGTGTTCAAGCACCCTGATTCCTATAGGAGTTCCTCGGCTGTAGGATGTTAGGTTAGGGGTTAGCCTGGGCTGTATGATGTTGGGTTAGGGTTAAGCACGGTAGACGTAGACCTATAGCTGACCCCTACAGTAGGCCTATAGCTACGTAGACCTCGTTCCTAGCAGTGGTAGTTAGTGTGAGACCTGATGTTGTACGGAAATGAATCAGTGTGCAGGCTGGACAGCTTTACCGCAGAGCAGTGGAAATTCCTGGCAGCCACACGATCACACTGAGATCGCTGTACATAATGAGCACTTAGATCCTATATGACAACTTCCCCCCTCCGTCCCTCCTCCCTCCTCCGCTCCTCCTCCTCGCTCCGCTGACAGCGCTGCGCTGTCTCCGCCGCTGGAAACTTTGTATCACTGGAAACGTTATGGCGATAAAGAGGCCAACGTCCGTTGAAAGAGGAGAAAACGTTTAGTTGTGTCAGAGGAATTAAATAATACGACAATGGCTTTAGTGGTTGTTTAGTCGACCGGAGTAGCTACCAAGGAAATGGGGCCAGTTTGTGACGATCCTGCGGGAGACAGACTGGGACGTCTCGTCGAGGACATTGTGATGGCTTTTTGACTAGCTACGTTTCCGAACATTTTAAGACTTTATCTTATCGTTCCGGATCCAAGTTTGACCCCACATCGCCCATGACAATCATGTCGGATCAGAACTACTATTGGACCGTCTTGCCTAGCTACAAAACTAGTTTTGTAACTGGGGCCATGATGAAAAGATCTAAAAGGTAACCTGATGTTCCATTAACTTTAGTCTCTGGAATGATATATGGCCAAATAGTTTAGCCAACAGCATAATGCACAATAAAGATGAAAGAATGCGAAATACTAGCTAATCTCAGATAGCCTACTATCTCTTTCTGTTCCTGTCGCAGCCACTGTGTCATTCTCTGACCCTGATGTTTCAACGGCTAGAACAACAAAGTGTTGATCATTATTGAGCTCATAGACCGGCTCTTCATTCGCGATTAAAACAAACACACGCCAGCGTTTGTTTATCATTAACATCGTTTCTCGTCTTGTGGTCACACTCATTCACTTCGCATCGCGCAGACTACATCCGGCCACTTTTTGTTTCCGACTCAGGAACGTGGCGGGGCGGACTGAGCAGTATTGTTGTGGAGATTTTGTGTTACGTCCAGCGGTGCTAAATGGACACAGTGTCCCAATGCATCTCATCTATGTAGGCCTAGTTATGAATAGAGGTTTGACTATACGCGCGACCAGCCGTTTATAAAATAGCAGTACGTTCTTGTACATGATATCCACTCCGTCACACAGTGTGGAGGGTGTGACATCACTGCTCTCCACAGCTGTTTCAGTGGCCTCTCTACCCCTGCCTGCTTTACAAAAATCTGGGCCTTTACTGGCCTCTAATCAGCCTCTCTCTACCAATGCCTGCTTTAAAGGATCTGAGCCTTTACTGGCCTCTAATCGGCAGGGGGTTAGAGGGGTTGGGGGTTACTGTCTGTGTCCTCCTGTCTCTGTTGACATGTTGGTGTCATGGTGACCCAGATCCTTCAGGGCCTGTCATCGTCTGAGCTCCTCCAAAGTTAGACATCGCTCTGATTGGACGATCCTGACTTACCAGCTCTCAACCCTAACCCTTAATGAGACAGACAGACAGACAGACATACAGAGGGACAAGGTTCAGGTTGAATACATCAAGGTTCAGATAACAACATCATCACAATGCAGGAGTTTGGACTTCCTGGGACTAGTGGTACCCTTTACCTATAGCAACAGAACCCTAAATGGTTGCTGAATGTCACTCCTTAAAACTAAACACTAAGCGCCTCCTCCCTCACATATGGATCCAGGTTGGATCCATATGTGAGGCTGGTTTTAAAGGTGACATGACATGAACACTTCACTTTAGGAGGTTATTTAACATTAATATGAGTTCCCCTAGCCTGCCTTTGGTCCCCCAGTGGCTAGAATTTTCGATCGGTGTAAACCAAGCCCTGGGTGTTCTTCTCCGCCTTTCAGAAAATGAAAGCTCAATTGCTCTGTTTGAAAATCTCCTCTTTGTTACGTCACAAGGAGGAAGGTTACCTCCCCTCTCTCTGCTTTGCCCGCCCAGATAATCTGGCCCGCCCATAAGAAACTGAGCTAGACAGTGCAAGTGTTTTTATCCTCGAGAGACATCATGGCTTGCAAACGAACGAAGCATTACATTTGCTCAGTTTGGATGTACAAAGGAAAAAAAAATATTTTTACAGTTCCTTCATCCGAGCCTCTGAAGACCCAGTGTCTTAATTTTATTTTCTCTGGAAATGCGCCTACACAACTTCTGTTGTAGGCGCATTTGTTTTGTATGTCTGCGCCAAACACTTCAGCCACGACTGTTTCCTCAACTTGAGCTAATACAAAACTGGCCTTGCTGAAATTAAATTCTGGATCAGTACTAACTCTCCTTCGTCCAGCTACTAACCTCGGACAAGTAAGTTAACTAACGCTATATCATTTTGTAGCTTTACTGTATATGGTTACCTAGCTTGCTACCCTTAGAATGTGGCTGTAACATTAGCTCTGCAGCTAACAGCTGAGTTACTGTCGCTAATGGAAAGGTATATAGCATCAAGTATGTGTGTGAATACACATGCTGTAACGTGAGTGTTGTACACTTCTTTGTTATTTGGATAACCGTTCTGCTGTTGGTGTTATGGCACGCGCGATATCCGCCTTTCCCCTCATTGAAATGACTGAGTGTGTACCTCTGCAAACCAGGGTTATCAGATGAGAATGGACAAATTCGAGGCATCTTACAGCAACAGGGCTACAGCCATTGCTATACATCCATTGTAAACATTAGCGCATGGTGCCGCCCCTCCGCTCCTCATTAGCATTTAAAGCTACAGACACCAAAACAGACTGCTAGTAGTGGCTGTAATTCTGCACCAAGGCTGAATTTCGGGAAAGAGACTTCTGATACAGTATTAGGGGACCACTAAGGCTTATATAAAAGCATCCAAAAACAGCATGTCATGTCACCTTTAACTTCCTGCTTTGTCAGGTGGCCAGTCAGGTGGTCGGTCAGGTGACCTACCATTCAGATGTCTCATCTCTCCTCTTTGTTCTCCACAGTTGCCGTAACAACAAGAGGAGAAGCCTGGCGGTTGGCACTCCCTCACCCACTCTCTCCAGACCCCTTTCTCCACTCCCTCTCACCACAGGTACCCAGTCTCCACTGTGCTCGCACGCCCCACAGACAGTAAATACAGCAGACTTGTTAGTCTGATGATAAGACTCACACACATTCACACACACACACACACACACACACTCACACACACGCACAGACAGCCCCAGATACACGCACACACACACACACACACACACTCACACACTCACAAACAAACACACAGAGACTGCCCCAGCCACATCTGACCACATGATACTGTGTTAGGAGCTGTTTCTGTAGCAGCTGACAGTCAAAGAGCTATTCTGTGGTACAGCTGCTGTAGGCCTGGTGTGTGTGTGTGTATGTCTGTGTTTGAGTATGTGTGTGTGTGTGTGTGTGTGTGTGTGTGTATGTATGTCTGTGTTTGAGTGCACAGGCAGTAAATTACTGGTGTTGCTGCAGGCCTGAAGTTGAGGTTCATTAAACAAGTTTCTTTCTATTTAAACTGCCCTCTGATTATCATGGTGTGTGTATTTTCTGTGTGTGTGTGTGCAGTAGAACTGATCCAGGGTGTGTGTGTGTTTCAGCTGGCAGCAGCCCGTCGGACAGCCCGAGAAATGTCTCCACCTCCACCTCAGCTAACTTCCAGTTTGCTCGCAGGTGAGACCCCACACCTGTCCACACACAAACCTTGCCTTCCACACACACATCTAGCTCCTCCTTGTCCTCCCCCTCCTTGTCCTCCCTCCCCTCCTCCCCCCTCCCCTCTCCTGACCAACGCTGCAGTGCAGTATTTATGCTTTCGCCCATCGGTGCCTCTCGTCCAATCGGATCACTGCATTCACATCTTGAATACACCATGACACTGCATAAACTCATATCTCATTATACAGACAGCATGACTCAGCATTGATACACTCTGAAACTACATATATACACTACCTAATTATATAGATGACACAGCATATATATTGTAAAACTACATAGATACATTACCTCACAATATAGATGACTCAGCATAGATATACAGTTGTGGCCAAAAGTATTGGCAGTGACATACAGGAGGAGGGGTACAGGGAGGAGGAGGAGGGGTACAGGAGGAGGAGGAGGAGGGGTACAGGGAGTAGGAGGAGGAGGGGTACAGGAGGAGGAAGAGGAGGGGTACAGGGAGGAAGAGGAGGAGGGGTACAGGAGGAGGAGGAGGCGGAGGAGGGGTACAGGGAGGAGGAGGAGGAAGCAGGGAGGAGGAGGAAGGGTACAGGAGGAGGAGGAGGAGGGGTACAGGGAGGAGGAGGAGGAGTACAGGAGGAGGAGGAGGGGTACAGGAGGAGGTGGAGGGGTACAAAAGGAGGAGGAGGAAGCAGGGAGGAGAAGGAGGGGTACAGGAGGAGAAGGAGGAGGGGTACAGGGAGGAGGAGGAGGGGTACAGGTGGAGGAGGAGCGGTACAGGAGGAGGAGGAAGCAAGGAGGAGGAGGGGGATGAGGGGTACAGGAAGGAGGAGGAGGGGTACAGGGAGGAGGAGGGGTACGAGGAGGAGGGGTACAGGGAGGAGGAGGAGGGGTACAGGGAGGAGGATGAGGGGTACGAGGAGGAGGAGGAGGGGTACAGGGAGGAGGAGGAGGAGGGGTATGAGGAGGAGGAGCAGGAGGGGTACAGGGAGGAGGAGGAGGGGTACAGGGAGGAGGAGGGGTACAGGGAGGAGGAAGAGGAGGGGTACAGGGAGAAGGAGGAGGGGTACAGGGAGGAGGAGGGGGATGAGGGAGGAGGAGGAGGGGGATGAGGGGGAGCCTGGCACAGAGGGTATTGGAAAACAAGCATGGTTGTGTGAGTGTGAGAGTGTGTGTGAGAGAGTGTGAGATATGAACACATACACACACCACAGACAGCAGGGCGATGTCTGTCTGTCTCACTTTCCATCTTCCTCCCCCTCCCCCAGCCACCTGGCTCGTACTGAAAGGTAAGGTCTTCTCTGTTCTCTGTCACATGACTCTATCACATGACTCTGTCACATGTCCAGTCAGGTGTAGGGATGCAACGATTATAGATTTTGATGGTAAGGTTATAGTCTGAGGAATAATCACGGTTTCACGATTATTAGGCATAAATGTATTTCACAACACTAGGGATGTATAAAATCTAGTGGTGGGCATAGATAATTTTTTAAAATCTAGATTAATATCACTGTAATCTTGGTGTTAATCTAGATTAAAACGGCTCATTTGAATTCTGCCGAAGGCATTCAGAATATGTGTGCTACGCAAATAAGGACTAAAAGTAAGTCTTTGAGAACGGGTTTCTCAAGCCAGGTGGCGCATTAGACCAGGAGCTCATCTCCTGTTTCCAAAATGCATCACAAACTGCTTGAGAAAGCTGTTCTACTATAATTGGTGATGAAAATAAATTATGTTCAATAAGATGTACTTGTGTTTATTAACTGTTTATTAGATTAGTTAGCTTGGCTGATAGAGCTGTGCTGACGGGCTTGCCTCGGTTGCCCTCAAACATCGTAGTTTGACGACGACTCTTCCCCTGCGCTACATCAATGCTTGGCCCGGCATCTTCCGCATTAGCTAAGGGATGCTTTGCGTTTAGGTGGTATTTGAGACTGGAAGAACTCCTACAGTAAACTAATTCCGCATAGCACAAGGTGCAAACAACCTTAGTCTTGTCGAGGCTTCCATTGGGAAGCTTCTACAATACATTTTCCCTGAAGCAAACCAGGCGGCTTCATAGCTGCATCCATGTTAGCACGTCACGTTTGATGTCATAATTTCATACACAAGGCATACACACAGGTTCGAAGACTCGTTCTCACCCCCTACAGTGCAATTCGGCTAGGTATACATCCGCACTAAAATATCAAGATGAAAATCATCATAGCTTGCATAGTATAGACCCAGCTCCCAACCCAACTTTGAGAATAGATTAACGGCGATATTTTTTTTATCGCCGATAAGAGTCGCAGCGCGTTAACGCGCGTTAACGCCGATAACGGCCCACCACTAATAAAATCACATGAACACTTAGATGCATTGGTAAAGCCACGTTTTCAAAACACTTCACACAGTCAGCAAAACAGAAGTGTACGTGGACCAAACTGTGAATAATTTTTCACTGCTTTTACACAAAATGCTTTTAATTACCACATTCTTCAAAATCCATGATCTCTTTTCTCATTCATACTCCACCAACTGCAAAACACAATTTATAAACACACTGTTTCCAAAACTCTTAACAACACATTCAAAATTGAATTATTGCTGTGCATTTCCACACATGCATGTCCCTTTTTTTGAGGGTGAGAACACAAACACTCGGTGTAGCTGAGCCTTTACGGTTTGAAAACCGAGACGTTTTAAATCGCGTACGTTTTACATTTCCTTCCCCCTCCAGTCATTGATGCTGCATGCTGAAAGTCTGTCATTGTTTACTGATGTTGATGTTTACTGATGTTGATGTTTATGTTGTATGTGTTGATGTTGTTCTCAATGTTGTTGTGTGTGTTGTAGATGTTTTTTGTGTTGCATGGTTAGGGTTAGTGTGTGGTAATGTTGTGTGTTGTGTGTTTCAGGGTGGATGGGAGGAGGTGGTCAGTGGCCTCTGTCCCCTCGTCTGGTTACTGCAGCAACCCCCCCAGCTCCTCAGTGTCTGTAAGCACCAAGGGTGCTCCGCTATCCAGGACACACACACACACCCTGACCAGAACACACACCCTGACCAGAACACACACCCTGACCAGAACGCACACCCTGACCAGAACACACACCCTGACCAGAACACACACCCTGACCAGAACACACACCCTGACCAGAACATACACCCTGACCAGAACACACACCCTGACCAGAACACACACGCACCTTGAACAGAACACACACACACGCCCTGACCAGAACACACACACAAAAACCCTGACCAGAACACACAGCATCTAACACAGAGCTGACTGGCTGGTTGATTGGCTGACTGGCTGGTTGATTGGCTGACTGACTGGTTGACTGTCAGTTAGTCAGACTTTAATCCCCACTTCTCTTAGCTTGCTTTATGGAACAAGCCCCTGCTGTTACAAGTTTAATATTAACCAAGACCAGTGGCCTGTTAGTCTCACACTATATCTCTCTCCCGTCCCCTCCCGTCCCCTCCCGTCCCTTCCCGTCCCCTCCCGTCCCGTCGCCTCCCGTCCCGTCCCCTCCCTTCCCGTCCCGTCCCCTCCCTTCCCGTCCCGTCCCCTCCCATCCCGTCCCTTCCCGTCCCCTCCCGTCCCTTCCCGTCCCCTCCCGTCCCCTCCCGTCCCCTCCCGTCCCTTCCCGTCCCCTCCCGTCCCCTCCCGTCCCTTCCCGTCCCCTCCCGTCCCGTCCCCTCCCTTCCCGTCCCCTCCCGTCCCTTCCCCTCCCGTCCCCTCTCGTCCCTTCCCGTCCCCTCCCGTCCCTTCCCGTCCCCTCCCGTCCCCTCCCGTCCCCTCCCTTCCCATCCCGTCCCCTCCCGTCCCCTCCCTTCCCGTCCCCTCCCGTCCCCTCCTCCTCTTCTCTAGTCCTCTTCCTCCTCCCAGGAGCTTCTTCACCAGCTTCCCCACCAGCCAACGGTGGACGACCTCCACTTCCTGTTCAAGCACTTCCGCAGCTCTGAGAGTGTAGCTGATGACGAGTCCTCGGCCCCGCCCCCCACCTCAGCCCCGCCCCCCAGACTGCGCTCTCGCAGCCTCAGGTAACTTTATTATACAGGACAATCAAGAATACTAACTGTATAATAAAAGAAGATTCAGTACAATGACTTTATTATCCAGGACAGTAACTTAAGCTCTGTGTGTTTCTCAGTCCCGGGCGCTCGTGTGGCTCATTTGATAACGAGATTGTCATGATGAACCACGTATACAAGGAGCGCTTCCCCAAGGTGTGTACTTCCTGTCTCTCCACATGTCCTTGCTGTCTCTCCACATCTCCTTCCTGCCTCTCCACATCTCCTTCCTGCCTCTCCACATCTCCTTCTTGTCTCTCCACATCTCCTTCCTGCCTCTCCACATCTCCTTCCTGCCTCTCCACATCTCCTTCCTGTCTCTCCACATCTCCTTCCTGTCTCTCCACATGTCCTTCCTGTCTCTCCACATCTCCTTCTTGTCTCTCCACGTCCTTCTTGTCTCTCCATATCTCCTTCCTGCCTCTCCATATTTCCTTCCTGTCTCTCCACATCTCCTTCCTGCCTCTCCATATCTCCTTCCTGCCTCTCCATATCTCCTTCCTGTCTCTCCACATCTCCTTCCTGCCTCTCCATATCTCCTTCCTGCCTCTCCATATCTCCTTCCTGTCTCTCCACATCTCCTTCCTGTCTCTCCACATCTCCTTCCTGCCTCTCCATATCTCCTTTCTGCCTCTCCATATCTCCTTCCTGTCTCTCCACATCTCCTTCCTGTATCTCCACATCTCCTTCCTGTCTCTCCACATCTCCTTCCTGCCTCTCCACATGTCCTTCCGTTCCCCTGTGGCCAGCTGTAAGGCCAGCCCGCAGCCTCTCAGGTCAATAAAGTTGTGTGTCAGGCCAGCCTGTCAGGTTAATAAAGTTATGTCTCAGGCCACGGCGCAGATGGAGGTTCGTCTGCGGGCGGTGCTGGAGGAGAGCTCACGGGAGGTGCTGCCGCTAGCAGACGGCGTGCTGGGTTTCATCCAACACCAGCTGGTGGAGCTGGTCAGAGACTGCCTGGACACGGCCCATGGAGGCCTCATCTCCTCCAGGTACTTCCTGGAGCTGCAGGAGAAGCTGGACAAGCTGCTGCACGAGGTAGGACACCCCTTAACAACTGTCATCCTCATCAACATGATCATAATAACAAGCAAATAGTAAACATGTCATCCAACCATCTCCACCTGTTTCTCTGTAGAGAGATGCTCTAGATACATCTCCACCCTCCACTTCAGCACTGCAGACAGCAGACTGGCTTCTGTTACCTGTGGAGATCCATAGGCTATCTTAGTGTCTGGATAGTCTTGAGTTGTCTATGAGTAGTCTGGTTGCATGCTACTCACAGACTCTTAACAATATGAGACTCAAGGCCAACACAATAAATATCTTCTGAAACTGATGGAGAAAAGATTCTGTTTTTGTATGATTCCCTGCACATCATCAGGGCAGGAGGTTGTGTTTTCATGACTGGAACACCGGAACATTTACATTAAGTCATTTAGCAGACGCTCTTATCCAGTGCGACTTACAGTTAGTACAGGGACTTTCCCTAGAGGAAAGTAGGGTGAAGTGCCTTGCCCAAGGACACAACATCATTTGACACGGCCGGGAATTGAACTGGCAACCTTCAAATGACTAGCCCAATTCCCAACTGCTCAGCCGCCTTACTCCCTTTTACACTGGAACACTGGAACACTGCACTGGGGCACTGGAACACTGGAACACTGCACTGGGGCACTGGAACACTGCACTGGGGCACTGGAACACTGGAACACTGCACTGGGGCACTGGAACACTGGAACACTGCACTGGGGCACTGGAACACTGGTCCCCTGCTGTGTTGTCAGCCTGTCCTGCATGTCAGGAAAATTATCCAGCAGGATCCCTTACATAATGATCTGTTACCCTAATGGTTAGGGTAACAGGTCCTTGTATACAGTTTGGGTTAGGGCCTAACCCAAACCGTCCCATAGGAGAGATGCCGAGGCCATGTTCTCTCTGATAAATGTAGACTACCCTTCTATAGACCACCATCATCTCTACTCTTTCTCTTGTTTGCATTGTGTCTGGTAAATACAGACTGTTCCTCAACTCTGACCACCGAAACACTGGTAGAATTCTGCACTTCTGATCCTTAATCTGCTGCTGTCGTTTCTACATGCACTGTTTGTGTCTTTGGACAAATTAATGAAATGTGAACGTAGTCCAGATGAGCTAATGTCCTGGCCCCTCACCTTCTGGCCCCTCCCCTTCTGGCCCCTCACCTTCTGGCCCCTCCCCTTCTGGCCCCTCCCCTTTTGGCCCCTCTCCCGCCAGGCGTACGAGCGCTCGGACAGCGAGGAGGTGAGCGTCATCATCAAGCTGGTGAAGAGGATCCTCATCATCATCTCCAGACCTGCACGCCTGCTCGAGTGTCTGGTGAGGTTAAGCCCTGTTATTGGCTGAAAGACTGATGACCCACAAGGGCCACAACTGAGTTGTGTTACCTGCTTTAGATATTATAGATACAGGAAGTGAACAGGACTTCTGTAATAAGTACTTAGTTGATCACAGATTCTGGGAGGTTTTGACATTTCCATATGTAAGCAAATGTATAAATTGGTTAATATCACTCCTCAGTATAAATACCTACCTACATACCCGTAGACCACCTGTAGACCACCCGCAGACCACCTGTAGACCACCCGTACACCACCTGTAGACCACCTGTAGACCACCTGTAGACCACCTGTAGACCACCTGTAGACCAGTTCTCTGCTCCTCTGCAGGAGTTTGACCCTGAGGAGTTCTATCAGCGTCTGGAGGCGGCAGAGGGCCAGGCCAGGGAGGGCCATGGCAGGGAGGGCCAGGGCATCAAGGCTGACATCCCTCGCTACATCATCAGCCAGCTGGGCCTGACCCGAGATCCCCTGGAAGGTGACCGAACCTAATCCTCACTAACATCCTCCTTTCCTCATTCACCTCCTCACTAACCTCCTCTTCTCCCCTCCTCATCCTCTCCTCCTCTCTGACCTCCTGCTCTCTCAACAGAGGTGGTCCACCTGGAACACAGCAACTCCAGCCACGCCCCCAACACCAGCACAGAGGTACGCTACTACAGACACCAGACACAGCTCCAGACACTGCTCCAGACACTACAGACACGACACTACAGACACCAGACACAGCTCCAGACACTACAGACACAGCTCCAGACACTACAGACACAGCTCCAGACACTGCTCCAGACACTACAGACACGACACTACAAACACCAGACACTGCTCCAGACACGACACTACAGACACCAGACACAGCTCCAGACACTCCAGACACAGCTCCAGACACTGCTCCAGACACTACAGACACGACACTACAGACACCAGACAGCTCCAGACACTACAGACACAGCTCCAGACACTACAGACACTGCTCCAGACACTACAGACATCAGACACTGCTCCAGACACTACAGACACCAGACACAGCTCCAGACACTACAGACACAGCTCCAGACACTACAGACATCAGACACAGCTATAGACACTACAGACACCAGACACAGCTCCAGACACTACAGACATCAGACACAGCTACAGACACTACAGACACCAGGCACAGTTACAGACATAACATACACGGCTACAGACACTACAGACACAGCTACAGACACTACAGACACCAGACACAGCTACAGACACTACAGATGTCAGCTTGTGTTAGAGCCGACAGGTGGTTCTGGGTTGATCTGTTTGTGTGTGTGTTGATACGCAGGGCCGGGCTGTCTGCACCCCCCCTCGTAGGAAGCCTGTGGAGAGCGACTTTGACACCATCAAACTGATCAGCAATGGAGCCTATGGGTGAGTGTGTGTCTGTGTGAGTGTGTTCTGGGTTTGAGTGTGTGTGTTTGTTCCTGTTACTTTTGCTCCTAGTAATCAAACTAGGATTACTAGTTCCTTTGAACAAAATGGTGACGTATGAATGGCTTTTCGAGGAACTCTGTTTTATCACAGAGAGGGTATGTGTATGATAGTTAGCTCTTAGTTTAGTTTAGTTACAAAACCATGAACCTCCCTCCCCTACCCTCCCTCCCTCCCTCCCCCTCCACTCCCCCCCTCCTTCCCCTCCCCTCCCCTCCCCTCCCTCCTCCTCCTACATCCCCCTTCCCTCCATCCTCCTCCATCCCCTTCCACTCCCCCCCTCCCTCCTCCTCCGCTCCCCCCTCCACTCCACTCCCATCCCTCCCTCCCCCCCTCCACTCCCCTCCCCTCCCCCCCTCCACTCCCCTCCCTCCCCCTCCACTCCCCTCCCTCCCCCTCCCCCCCTCCCCTCCCTCCCCCTCCCCTCCCTCCCCCTCCACTCCCCTCCCTCCCCCTCCCCTCCCTCCCCCTCCCCTCCCCTCCCTCCCCCTCCACTCCCCTCCCTCCCCCTCCCCTCCCTCCCCCTCCACTCCCCTCATCCCTCCTCCCTGCAGGGCTGTGTTTCTGGTCAGACACAGAGAGACGCGTCAGCGATTTGCTATGAAGAAGATCAACCGTCAGAACCTACTGCTGAGGAACCAGATCCAGCAGGCCTTCGTGGAGAGGGACATCCTCACCTTTGCTGAGAACCCCTTCGTGGTCTCCATGTTCTGCTCCTTCGAGACACGCAGGCACCTCTGCATGGTCATGGAGTACGTGGAAGGTAAGCGGCTGTGTATGTGTGTGGAGTTGTATTTAACCCTGAACCCCCCTACTCTAACCCTGACCCCCCCAACTCTAACCCTGACCCCCCCAACTCTAACCCTGACCCCCCCAACTCTAACCTTGACCCCCCCAACTCTAACCTTGACCCTTGCCACCCAGGGGGAGACTGTGCCACCCTGCTGAAGAACATGGGTCCCCTCCCAGTGGACATGACCCGGATGTACTTCGCTGAGACGGTGCTGGCGCTGGAGTACCTCCACAACTACGGCATCGTGCACCGAGACCTCAAACCTGACAAGTACACACACACACACATACACACACACACACACACACTCGCGCGCTCAAACACACACACACTCAAACACACACACACTCAAACACACACGCGCTCAAACACACACACACTCAAACACACACACGCTCAAACACACACACACTCACACACGTTAATGTCTGCTTCAAAAGGTTCCGTGGCCAGCTAGATATCACAATGACTGAGTTGACATGACCATGAGAAATTGTCGGTTTATGCCAATAATACAATTACTCCGTTTACATGTGTAATTAGTTATGCGATTACTCAATAAACGCGTCTATATGATTCTTTTTATTAATCGTTGTATGCTGCACTGACAAAACTTGCACCATCATCCTTCAGCAACAAAGTGTCGCCGTGTCTTCCTGTATCGGCCCTACTGCTATATGTTTCATTCAATCAACACATTGAATCCTACTAGGCTAGCTAGCTACAAACTTCTGATCGGCGTCTAGCTGGCTACTTGTTACTGAGGGAGTCAGGTGGCCGTGTAAATGACGTTGTGTCCTTGGGCAAGGCACTTCACCCTACTTGCCTCGGGCGGAATGTCCCTGTACTTACTGTAAGTCGCTCTGGATAAGAGCGTCTGCTAAAAAGTAACAACTTTGTTGCACGAGCATGCTAGCGCCACAAACACACGTTAAACACAGTTATCCTTTCTCCGTGTTAACAACTAGTTATTTTGCTCAATGTCTATGATATGACAACAAAAAGGACTAAATACTCATCATGGCTCACTGTCTGTCTGCCTGTCTGTGTGTGTGTGTGTGTCTGTGTGTGTGCCTGTGTGTGCTTGTGTCTGTCTGTTTGTGTGTGTGTGTGTCTGTGTGTGTGTGTCTGCAGCCTGCTGATCACCTCCATGGGGCACATCAAGCTGACAGACTTCGGCCTGTCTAAGATGGGCCTGATGAACATGACCACCAACCTGTACGAGGGACACATCGCCAAGGACACCCGCGAGTTCCTCGACAAACAGGTCTCTCTCTCTCTCTCCCCCCTTCTCTCTCTCTCTCTTAGGGTTACAGTGTGGTTACAGTGTGCTGGGTAAGGGTTACAGTGTGGTTACAGTGTGCTGGGTTAGGGTTACAGTGTGGTTACAGTGTGGTTACAGTGTGCTGGGTTAGGGTTACAGTGTGGTTACAGAGTGCTGGGTTAGGGTTACAGTGTGGTTACAGTGTGCTGGGTAAGGGTTACAGTGTGGTTACAGTGTGCTGGGTTAGGGTTACAGTGTGGTTACAGTGTGGTTACAGTGTGCTGGGTTAGGGTTACAGTGTGGTTACAGTGTGGTTATAGTGTGCTGGGTTAGGGTTACAGTGTGGTTACAGTGTGCTGGGTTAGGGTTACAGTGTGGTTACAGTGTGGTTACAGTGTGGTTACAGTGTACTGGGTTAGGGTTACAGTGTGGTTACAGTGTGCTGGGTTAGGGTTACAGTGTGGTTACAGTGTGGTTACAGTGTGCTGGGTTAGGGTTACAGTGTGGTTACAGTGTGGTTACAGTGTGGTTACAGTGTGCTGGGTTAGGGTTACAGTGTGGTTACAGTGTGCTGGGTTAGGGTTACAGTGTGGTTACAGAGTGCTGGGTTAGGGTTACAGTGTGGTTACAGAGTGCTGGGTTAGGGTTACAGTGTGGTTACAGTGTGCTGGGTTAGGGTTACAGTGTGGTTACAGTGTGGTTACAGTGTGCTGGGTTAGGGTTACAGTGTGGTTACAGTGTGCTGTGCTCCAGGTGTGTGGGACCCCAGAGTACATCGCCCCAGAGGTGATCCTGCGGCAGGGCTATGGGAAACCGGTGGACTGGTGGTCCATGGGGGTGATCCTGTATGAGTTCCTGGTGGGCTGCGTACCCTTCTTTGGAGACACGCCTGAAGAGCTGTTTGGACAAGTCGTCAACGGTAACCTCTCTCTCTCTGCTACAGCTCTGTTGTCAAGGTAATGTCTTGGTGTTGGTGTGGTAACGAGTTGCTATGGTGTGTGTTCTAGATGACATCATCTGGCCAGATGGGGATGATGCGTTACCGGGCAACGCCCAGGACCTCATCACCAGGCTGCTGAAGCAGTGTCCTCTAGAGCGCCTCGGCACCGGTGGGTGACTGTTTACCTGACTGACTGTTCACCTGTCTGACTGTTAACCTGGCTGTTCACCTGACTGACTGTTCACCTGGCTGTTCACCTGACTGACTGTTCACCTGACTGATTGCTCACCTGACTGACTGCTCACCTGGCTGACTGCTTACTTAGATGACTAACTGATTGACTTGCTGACTGACTGACTGACTGACAGACTGGCTGGCGGTGATGGTGTGACAGTGATGGTGTGTGTGTGCTGCAGGAGGGACGGGGGAGGTGAAGGCTCATGTGTTCTTCCTGGGGCTGGACTGGACCGGCCTGCTCAGACAGAAGGCTGAGTTTGTCCCTCAGCTGGAAACAGAGGACGACACCAGCTACTTTGACAGTAGGAGGCGCTCTCACACACACACACACACATGAACAGCTCTCACACACACACACACATGAACATCTCTCACACACACCCACACATGAACAGCTCTCACACACACACACACACACATGAACAGCTCTCACACACACACACACACACACACACATGAACAGCTCTCACACACACACACACACACACATGAACAGCTCTCTCACACACACACACACACGAACAGCTCTCACACACACACACACACACACAAACAGCTCTCACACACACACACACACACACACACATGAACAGCTCTCACACTCACATGAACAGCTCTCACACACACACACACACACAAGATAATCAGGTTTCAGACTGTCATGAATTTGGTTTGAAGAGAAGTCACGAGTTGATAAAAGTTTAAATAGTTTGTTAACAAAGCAGTGTGTGTGTTGCGTGTGCTCAGCGCGGTCGGAGCGGTACTGTCACCTGGGTTCTGAAGAGGATGACGAGGAGACCAACGATGAAGAGCCGTGTTCCCAGAGAGAGCTGCGGCAGTTTTCCAGCGTGGCCCATCGCTTCAGCAAGGTCACGCCCTACACATGACCTCTGCATAACCTAGACCTCCATATGACCTTGGTCTAAACCCTGACCTTTTTGACACACCCCCTCCCCCAGGTGTACAGTAGCACAGAGTACCTGTCCACATCCACTCCGTCCAATCACAGCCTGTCGTCTTCGGATCGCAGCCACAGCGAGGAGAAGGAGGAACAGGGGGGCGGTGTCTCTCCTGGAGAGGGACACAAGCACAGCACCAGGACGGACGGACCCAGGGGAAGGTGAGGAGGAGGGGGAGGGGGGGGAGGAGGAGAGAGGAGGGGAGAGGAGAGGAGGAGGGGGAGAGGGTAAGGAGGAGAGGAGAGGAGGGGGGGAGAGGAGGAGGGGAGGGGAGAGGAGAGGAGGGGGAGAGGAGAGGGGGAGAGGAGGATGGGGAGGGGGAGAGGATGAGGGGAAGAGGAGAGAGGGGAGAGGAGAGGAGGAGGGGGTGAGGAGAGGAATAGGAAGGGACAGGGGAGAAGATGAGAAGGGGGGAGAATAGAAAGGCATCGTATTAACCCCCCTGCCCCCCCCAGCCTGCGCCCCAGAGCCTCCTCCAGTGCCTCCTCCGAGCGCTCCTCCAGCCCCCTGCTGATGAACAGCACCCAGAGCCTGGACACCATGCCTCGCTTCTCCTTCTCTACAGAGGACGACGGTGAGACACACACACATGTATACACACACACATGTATACACACACACACACACACATGTACATACACACACACACAAATGTATACACACACATACCAGTGTGTAACTCCCCTCTCCTCAGACTGTGTGGTGTCAAACCTACGTCGGATCCGTCTCCGTAGCAACAGCACTGGAACGCGGCCGTCCTATAGGAGAGGAGCGTCCAGACGCATCACCCACCAGCTGGATGCGCCAGAGAAGCCCCGCCCCCCTGCCAGCTGCAAGGTCCCCAAGTCCGCCTCCGTCTCCAGCCTCTCTCTCGTCATCACCCCGGGTAACTAGCTCCTCCCCTTCTCTCTCTTCATCACCCCGGGTAACTAGCTCCTCCCCTTCTCTCTCTTCATCACCCCGGGTAACTAGCTCCTCCCCCTCTCTCTTCATCACCCCGGGTAACTAGCTCCTCCCCTTCTCTCTCTTCATCACCCCGGGTAACTAGCTCCTCCCCCTCTCTCTCGTCATCACCCCGGGTAACTAGCTCCTCCCCTTCTCTCTCTTCATCACCCCGGGTAACTAGCTCCTCCCCCTCTCTCTTCATCACCCCCAGTAACTAGCTCTTCCCCTTCTCTCTCGTCATCACCCCGGGTAACTAGCTCCTCCCCTTCTCTCTCTTCATCACCCCGGGTAACTAGCTCCTCCCCCTCTCTCTCGTTATCACCCCGGGTAACTAGCTCCTCCCCCTCTCTCTCTTCATCACCCCCAGTAACTAGCTCTTCCCCTTCTCTCTCGTCATCACCCCGGGTAACTAGTTCCTCCCCCTCTCTCTCATCATCACCCTGGGTAACTAGCTCCTCCCCCTCTCTCTCGTCATCACCCTGGGTAACTAGCTCCTCCCCCTCTCTCTCGTCATCACCCTGGGTAACTTGGTCCCTAACCCTCTCCCCAGACGACCCTGCCGGCCCCCCCACCAGCCCCAAGTCCTCCCTGTCACTGTCGTCCAACCCATCGTCCCGGGACTCGTCCCCCAGCAGGGAGCTGGCGCTGGGCTGCAGCCTGCGCCCCCCCCTGGTCATCCTCAGCCAGGGCAGGAGGTTCGGCTTCGCCTTGCGAGCCATCAGAGTCTACATGGGAGACAGTGACATCTACACCGTTCATCACATGGTCTGGGTGAGTAGGTCACATGGTCTGGGTGAGTAGGTCACATGGTGTGGGTGAGTAGGTCACATGGTGTGGGTGAGTAGGTCACATGGTCTGGGTGAGTAGGTCACATGGTGTGGGTGAATAGGTCACATGGTGTGGGTGAATAGGTCACATGGTGTGGGTGAATAGGTCACATGGTGTGGGTGAGTAGTTCACATGGTCTGGGTGAGTAGTTCACATGGTGTGGGTGAGTAGGTCACATGGTCTGGGTGCGTAGGTCACATGGTGTGGGTGAGTAGGTCACATGGTGTGGGTGAGTAGGTCACATGGTCTGGGTGAGTAGTTCACATGGTGTGGGTGAGTAGGTCACATGGTCTGGGTGCGTAGGTCACATGGTGTGGGTGAGTAGGTCACATGGTGTGGGTGAGTAGGTCACATGGTGATTTCGCAAGCATCTTGCGAAAAAATTTTGACCAGCTGCCGAAACGATCGCTGCAGATCGCAGGCAGTGTGGCCGGTCCCATTTGATAACATGGGTTAGGGTTAGAGCCGGTCCCATTTGATAACATGGGTTAGGGTTAGAGCCGGTCCCATTTGATAACATGGGTTACGGTTAGAGCCGGTCCCATTTGATAACATGGGTTAGGGTTAGAGCCGGTCCCATTTGATAACATGGGTTAGGGTTAGAGCCGGTCCCATTTGATAACATGGGTGCCGAAAGAAAAAAGGCAGCGCTTCCAGGTGCTTCGCAGCAAATCACAGCTGATCGCAGCCAGTCTGTCCCAGGCATAACACACTTCGGTCGTGGATAGTAAGTTCAGAATTTAAGCCAAGTCACTCATTTAGTGGCAACTTGAGTGAAGGATGTTTGTACTTTTGCCATCTCTGACTATATGTGTGTTGCTTTAGATAAAGGCATCTGCAAAATGACAAACCGTGGTGTGTGTGTGCAGTGTGTGGAGGATGGCAGCCCAGCCCAGGAGGCGGGGCTGAGAGCCGGTGACCTCATCACCCAGGTGAACGGGGAGTCTGTCCAGGGGCTGGTGCACACCGAGGTGGTGGAGCTGCTGCTGAAGGTACGTACCATGGCAACTGCTGCTGTTGTTGACCTACAGAGAGGTACCATGGCAACTGCTGCTGTTGTTGACCTGTAGAGCGGTACCATGGCAACTGTTATATTATTGTACAAGCTAACTGTTGTTGTTGTTGACATGGAGCCTATTTCATAAAGCGAGTTTACCGAATAACCCAGGTTTATGTCAGGAAAAGTAACTAAGATAAGCTTGTCTTTATCGGTAAATTTCCTTTATGAAACAGGCCTATCCATAGCGCTAAAGGCCGATATATGCTTCTGCGTTTTTCGAAAAACGGACACATGGGAACGCCCTCGTCTCCGTGGAACGCCCTCTACGAGCTCTCCGTCTCCGTCAACCCTCGGAGAGCCCCGGAGAGCTCGACGTGCACCTCCTTAATTTTCTAACTATCCGTCGTAATTTCGGAGAGCTACGGAGACCCCCTTGGCTGTGATTGGTCAGTATTAAGAATCGCTTGCGTCAGGGGCGAGGGCGGGGTTGCCGTGATAAACAGGACGAACAGAATCCTTTGACCGCCATAGCTGTAAGTTTTCACAATTCATATTTCAGCTAAACAGTACATGTAAATCAGCATCTGAATTAAAATGTGACGAGAAATGGTCAGTGTAGTTGTTGAAAATGTGCTTATTTTATTGATGAAACGGCTAATTTGTAAATTTGCTCCGACTTCTCGATAACCTAGGTAAATAAACACTCCACGACGACTTACAAAAAACCGTTGCGCCACCTACTCTTCTGGCGGTGAATTGTTTTCAGCACCCACAGCCTACGGAGAACCATAAACAAAGTCTATCCGTCCGTATCCGTGCGTATCCGTGCGCCCGCCCATCCGTAAATGGAGACGCAGAAGTATATTTCGGCCTTAACTGTTGCTGTTGTTGCTCTTCAGAGTGGTACCAAGGTGACACTGCAAACCACAGCTCTAGAGAACACCTCTATCAAGATTGGTCCCGCACGCAAGTCCAGCTACAAGGCCAAGATGGCTCGACGCAGCAAGAAGAGCCGCAAGAAGGACGGACAGGACAGGTAGAGGTGGGGTTAGGGTTACAGGGTGGGAGGGGTCAGGGTCAGTAGGGGGAGGAGTCAGGGTCAGTAGGGGGAGGAGTCAGGGTCAGCAGGGGAAGGAATCAGGGTCAGTAGGGGGAGGAGTCAGGTCAGTAGGGGGAGTGGCTTCACCACAGAATGACCCGTCTCCAGATGTTGAATCCTCTGCTCCATCTTCCCAGTAGGAGACGCAGTATCTGGAAGAAGCTGTCCAAACAGACCTCTCCTGCTCCTCCTCCTGCTGCTCCTCCTGCTGCTCCTGCTCCTCCCATGCACAGTAGCAGGAGCTTCTCCTCAGGCTTCCAACCGTCCGTGTCCTCCAGCGACAGCCTGTCTGGCTCCCCCACCCAGAGCCTGTCCCCTGGGCCGTCCACACCCTGCTGCTCCCCCGCGCCCGACCACTCTGGAGGTGAGGCCTCCAGCACACCAGCACCGCTTCCACAGTCTAGAAGACCTTATCACCCTTAATGAAACGAGAGGGAGGGAGAGAAAGAGAAGGAGGGAGAGAGAAGAAGGGGGAGGGGGAGAAGGAGGGGGGAGAAGGAGGGAGAGAGAGAAAGAGGAGGGAGTTGAACGGAGAGAGAGAAGGAAGGAGAGAGGGAAGGAGGGAGAAAGGAGAGAGAGAGAGAGAGAGAGAGAGAGAGAGAGAGAGAGAGAGAGAAAGAGAGGGAGAAAGAGAGGGAGAAAGAGAGGAGAGATAGAGCCCTTCAGAATAATCTGTCCTCTGTTGTTTCTGTTTGCAGACTCAAACTCCCCCCAGAGCTCCTCCCCCATTTCCAGCTCCCCCAACTCGCCCGCCCCCCAGCCCCGCCCCAGCTCGCTCCATGTGATGGGTCGCTACAGCAAGGGGGGGCGCTGCAAGTCCACCAGCAGCATCCCCCCCTCTCCTCTGGCTTGTATCCCTCCTCCCCAGCCCCTCTCCCCCCAGTGCTCCCCCTCCACCCTCCCGGGGCTCTCCAAGGGCCTCCTCCACGGGAAGTCCCCCCCCACCCTGGTGCGCCATGCGGCCCGGCCCCGCAGCGCCGAGCCCCCCCGCTCCCCCCTCCTCAAAAGGGTCCAGTCCGCCGAGAAGCTGTCGGGGGGTTACCACGGCGACAAGAAGGCATACGCCACGCGGCACCACACCATGGAGGTGCCTCTGTCTGAGGGGGAGGGGCTGGAGGAGGAGGACGGGGAGGGGGAGGACGGGGCCATGGGGTTCATGTGTGTGGGGGAGCACGGTCACCCGGGGCGGTTCCACCTGGGGGGGCCGAGAGGCATGCGGGAGGGGGGCGGGCCCGGAGAAGTGTTGGTCATGAGGAGGCGGGCCCTCACGGAGAGGAGGGACTCCTTTAAGAAGCAGGAAGCTGTGCAGGAGGCCAGCTTTGACAACCAGGAGGCCCAGAGTCCCACCCTGCTCTCCACCCTGCCCCAGAGTCCCACCCTGCTCTCCACCCTGCCCCAGAGTCCCACCCTGCTCTCCACCCTGCCCCAGAGTCCCACCCTGCCCACCCAACAGCGTCAGAGTCCCAGGCAGCAACGCTACAAGGCCTCCTGGATCAACCAAGCCCAGTCCGAGTCTGGCCCGGAGCTGTCAGGGAGAGGAGTGCAGGGCTTGTCCCAGAAACCCTGGCCCCGAGGGAAGGACCCCCTCTAGAGGTGGAGGGCAGGAGGTGCAGAAGATATCAGATTGTGGTTCCTCTCTCTAAGCTCCATGGTCCTGCATATCTGGACATCCTAACATTACCAATCCCAGACCATGACTAGGGTTAGGGTTAGGTAACTCGAGGCTGTCAAGAAGGACTATGTGACAGTTGGCCTGTTGTGAGTCCTGTTATCCATCCCACTGTACCTACCACACTGTAGAAAAGAAACGGCCTGTGCCAAAGTGAGTTATTTTCCTGCTCCTGTGTTTGCTTTGGTTTGAGGGTCATAACATGCACACCTGGATCTAATGGATTTTGTAAGTATCCTTTTTTATGAAGCAACCTATTTATGATGTTTTATGCTTTTTAGGGTTTATTTTCTGGGGCCCTGAAAATGCAGCCATATTTCTTTGACCGTTGTTGTGAAATTGCACAAACCATCCTGTAGTACTAATAGGAATATTACAAGTTGAAAACAAACTATTATAATTATGAAATGAAAGAACAATGATTCATTGTGGTCAAAGAAGAAAACAATTATTGATTTTTATTTGGTTTTATTTTTATTTGGTTTTATTTTCTTCAAAGATGTGGTTCCCTTCCTGAGATGTTGTTAATGTAAATAGTGCAAACCTGCTCTATGCCTTTCACTAAATAGCAACATAGCTAGCAAGCCAACATCACTGTCTTCTGGGGAACCAGGGATTACAAGTTCAAAGGTTAAAGGTTGTAAATCCAATTTTCTGCTCTAGTTAACCAGCCCCTTGTGCCACTGCATGAAGTTGTCATAGCAACTACTTTAACAGGTACAGCCATGTAGGACGCAGATGCTAGGGGCTGTAAATCATCTACTGCTGACGTCATCAACCTGGGAGTCTGTTGATGTCATCAAACAGGGACAATCCCAGGACAGACGTCTCTACTCATCCTACCATCATATTTCGTACGCCAGACTAAGTCCTTTCTGGAGGCAGTGGTACAATAGCAGACCATCAGGAACATGACTGCCAGTTCAATGTGCAGTTATGTGACAAAGTAATTTGTCCTAAATAGATTGCATTTTAAGCATACAACCTGCTAACAGTCCAGTAGAGCGAGCAAGCACCTGGCGTCTGGACCAGGAGACTTCCTCTAGTGTCTGTTGACTTTCACTGCTGAGGCATACTGAGGGAGAAGACTGGGGTTCTTTAGCTCACAGATGTGTGATATGAATGAATGAGTTAGGGAAGGACGTGACTGTTGAATAATGTGCCAGGTTAGGGGACGTGACGTTGAATAATTGTAATGTTGAGTTGTGCGGCATTCTACCTGTGGTCCACTTGGTAATTTGGACACATGTTTTGTGTTAGGGGGATGTGGGAAGTGGGCCCCAGTGCGTGGGGTTCTGAGTGAGTGCATGCTGCAGTCATCCTCCCCTACAGATGAGCTTTAGTCATCAGCCTCACATGTTTTAGTCCAGTGGAACCGAACATCATCAGACTCACAGAACTCAATGATGGAGAGAATTCTGCACTGAGGTTTTGTCTGTTCTGATTCCATCAGTGTCGCCAGTCACTTCCCAGAGTGTTTTCTGCTAACTGGTTGCCCCTAGCGACCTGTACATCCTTCAGTCTGCCCTATTCAGCAGCAGACCTGTTTGAAAACGGACATGACATTGTTTGTATTGTCTAACAATGTTTTCTATTGTTTAACATTGTTTGAATAAAGGAACGGCAGGCGACTAATACTGTGGACAGATTCATTTCTGCTACAAGCACTTATTAGTGCTTATTGGTGTTTATTAGTGCTTATTGGCGCTTATTAGCGCTTATTGGTGCTTATTAGTGTGCTTGCTATCAGCAAGGCATGTGTTCCCTCACATATATGTTTGCAAATTATTATATAAATACATCTCCACTATACAGGTAGGGTTAGTATACATCTCCACTATACAGATAGGGTTAGTATACATCTCCACTATATAGGTAGGGTTAGTATACATCTCCACTATACAGGTAGGGTTAGTATACATCTCCACTATACAGGTGGGTTTAGTATACATCTCCACTATACAGGTTGGGTTAGTATACATCTCCACTATACAGGTTGGGTTAGTATACATCTCCACTATAAAGGTTGGGTTAGTATACATCTCCACTATACAGGTTGGGTTGGCATACATCTCCACTATACAGGTAGGGTTAGTATACATCTCCACTATACAGGTTGGATTAGTATACATCTCCACTATACAGGTAGGGTTAGTATACATCTCCACTATACAGGTTGGGTTAGTATACATCTCCACTATACAGGTTGGGTTAGTATACATCTCCACTATACAGGTTGGGTTGGCATACATCTCCACTATACAGGTAGGGTTAGTATACATCTCCACTATACAGGTTGGGTTAGTATACATCTCCACTATACAGGTAGGGTTAGTATACATCTCCACTATACAGGTTGGGTTAGTATACATCTCCACTATACAGGTAGGGTTAGTATACATCTCCACTATACAGGTTGGGTTAGTATACATCTCCACTATACAGGTTGGGTTGGCATACATCTCCACTATACAGGTAGGGTTAGTATACATCTCCACTATACAGGTTGGGTTAGTATACATCTCCACTATACAGGTAGGGTTAGTATACATCTCCACTATACAGGTAGGGTTAGTATACATCTCCACTATACAGGTAGGGTTAGTATACATCTCCACTATACAGGTTGGGTTAGTATACATCTCCACTATACAGGTTGGGTTAGTATACATCTCCACTATACAGGTAGGGTTAGTATACATCTCCACTATACAGGTTGGGTTAGTATACATCTCCACTATACAGGTAGGGTTAGTATACATCTCCACTATACAGGTTGGGTTGGCATACAGTACACCTCCACGCTTCAGCTGGGATGCAGGGATTTACAACAATAAAGATGTTCAGTCTGACTGTCCCTGTAATGCTGAGACAGCATGGAACATGGACTACAGACCCAGCAGTCACATGACTACAGACCCAGCAGTCACATGACTACAGACCCACCAGTCACATGACTTGAATGATGTCACCTGTTGGTCTGTTTGTCTGTCCTTCTCTCCTCCTGTACATGTTCTAAAGGATCTACAGCAGACGCTCTTATCCAGAGCGATCTATTTACAGTTGGCCAAATTTTGTACCTAACTTCTGACTATAGATATAGTTCCAGCTCCTGACACACACACACAACAGTCCTTACCATGCTCACATTGACACACACACACAGTCCTTACCATGCTCACATTGACACACACACACAGTCCTTACCATGCTCACATTGACACACACACACAGTCCTTACCATGCTCACATTGACACACACACAGTCCTTACCATGCTCACATTGACACACACACACACAGTCCTTACCATGCTCACATTGACACACACACAGTCCTTACCATGCTCACATTGGCACACACACACTAACTCGTACACAAATGAATACACACACCTCTAACTGCTGACAGTGCAGCTCTACAGGGAACCAGCATTTGCATGAGTGTTGCCTTCCTCTCCAGAGTGGATTCCAATTTAATCTCATGGTCTGACCTTCCTCATAGTTGCTATGATTTTAATCTTTACTTTGGAAAAGCTTTTTCTTGGTATCAATATTGTCATTGGAACATTGTTCTAAAAATAACAACATTCTTGTTCGGTTGAGTTCATCTGAAATTAAGTCATCTCAACTCTGGCCCAAGAAAGTGACCAAAATGGCAATGGAACAATTCCTGAAATAATAATGTACGTTTCATTTTATACGTTTCAAACTACAAAAATAAATAATCCAATCACTCAAGTGACACCTGTACCCAACTAGTTATAGACACCTGCACCCCACTAGTTCGATCACTGCCACCTCATCAAACAAAGTTTAGTCACAGTTAGTTTGACAAAGCAAGTATGTCACGAGAAGATTGCATATCTTGAGTGAGTCTGATGACATGGTGAATCATTTTCTAAGTCTCACAACGCAGTCCCGTGATATTCGCTCCTCCGCTCTTCCAATTCTGTGTTGCCAGAGATGAGTGACGCGGTTGTGGTCACATGACTTTGTACCAATCATCGAAAAGAAAAAGTAACTTTTTTAAAGAAACCAGACCCTTGATTCACCAGGTACTTTACCAGCCTCCTTTATCCCAGAAGACACTTTCTTCCTCGTCCTGAGCCGAAAGATGAAGCTCGTGATTGTGCCGCTTCTACTCGTTGCCGTCTGCTCGGTAGCAGACCGATGCCTCGGCGAGCCACGGTCGTCCTGCTCGTACTCTCCCTCGCAGTGGTGCAGCACCGTGGACGCCGCTATCGAATGTGGGGTGAGATAAAATCATCCGGTGGGCCGTTACAGACATAATTTTTTTTTTTTTACCGCTAATGTTCTCTTTGGTTGACAGTAGCCAATCAGTCAGAAAATATTTTAACACGTTAACAGTTTTAGTTAACGTGTTCACGTGTTAGCGTGTTAACGTAACACTGTTTTAGTGTTTATTTTGTGTGTGTAAATCAAACGTAACTTCACTTCACCGATTGAGGAAGTTGAAACTTAAATCTTTCCTCACTTTCACTTGAGGAAAAAGTGATTTAGTGTCATTTAGGGCCTTTCAATCAAGACATTATGTCGATCAAGAGCAAGATAATGTGTGTGTCTGTGTGTGAGGGTGGTAATGTGTGTGTCCTTACTCCAAGGACAACTTTCAACTTTCTCTGCCCCCCCTCTTGCAGGTGTTGAAGCAGTGCCTGGAGGCGAACGCCACCAGGATCCAGTCCCAGTCGGTGCAGGTGGGGCTGTACTATGAGAGCTTGTGTCCTGGCTGCAGGGGCTTCCTCACCCAGGAGCTGTTCCCCACATGGACCCTGCTACAAGACATATTGGACGTCACACTGGTGCCCTACGGCAACGCACAGGTCACTGGCTCCTCCCACCCACCCCACCCACCCACCCACCCCCGCTCCTGACCAGGAAGTGTAATCTGTTCTGTGTGTAACGTTCCTGTCTGCTCCCCAGGAGTCATTTGATGGGAAGATGTACCACTTCACCTGCCAGCATGGAGAGGAGGAGTGTCTGGGAAACATATTGGAGGTCAGCCCCTCTCACATCCTGTACTGCTGACAATACTGCTGCCTGATTGGTGCAGCGCAGAAGTGGGGAGGCTCTCACACAGAAGGGCTACATTGATGTCTGAAAGGGTGACTGAATATTGAAACTGTATTTACAGTTCTCTCCTCCTCTTCTCTCACCCCCTCCTCTCCTCTCATCTCCCCTCCTCTCCTTATCCTCCTGCCCTTTTCTCTTCCTCCTCCTGCCTTCTCCTCCTCCTCTTCCTGCCCTCTCCTCCTATCCTCCTCCTCTCCTCCTCCTGCCCTCTCCTCCTATCCTCTTCTCCTCCTCCTCCTGCCTTCTCCTCCTCTCCTCAGACCTGTATAATGAACCTGACTTCCAGCTCAGCATTCCAGATCATCTACTGTATGGAATCCTCCACTGACGTGGTAAAGGCTGCTCAGAGTGTGAGTCTGTCTTCACACACACACACACCAACGCACACACCCACACTGTATGAACAGAAACACACAGCCGTATCTACACACAGCTAAGGCCCTGTGTGTCCCCAGTGTCTGCAGCTGTACTCCCCGTCGCTGCCCTGGGAGAACGTGATGTCCTGTGTGAAGGGGGACCTGGGGAACGGCCTGATGCACCAGAACGCCATGAAGACCGACGCTCTGAAGCCCTCACACCAATACGTCCCCTGGATCACCATTAACGGGGTAACACACACATACACACCCTGCTGTCTCACACACACACCCTGCTGTCTCACACACATACACACCCTGCTGTCTCACACACATACACACCCTGCTGTCTCACACACACACATACACACCCTGCTGTCTCACACACACACCCTGCTGTCTCACACACATACACACCCTGCTGTCTCACACACATACACACCCTGCTGTCTCACACACACACATACACACCCTGCTGTCTCACACACACACCCTGCTGTCTCACACACATACACACCCTGCTGTCTCACACACATACACACCCTGCTGTCTCACACACACACATACACACCCTGCTGTCTCACACACACACATACACACCCTGCTGTCTCACACACACACCCTGCTGTCTCACACACACACACACACACACCCTGCTGTCTCACACACATACACACCCTGCTGTCTCACACACACACATACACACCCTGCTGTCTCACACACACACATACACACCCTGCTGTCTCACACACACACCCTGCTGTCTCACACACACACACACACACACCCTGCTGTCTCACACACACACATACACACCCTGCTGTCTCACACACACACCCTGCTGTCTCACACACACACATACACACCCTGCTGTCTCACACACACACACACGCACACCCTGCTGTCTCACACACACACACACACCCTGCTGTCTCACACACACACACACACACACACCCTGCTGTCTCACACACACACACACACACCCTGCTGTCTCACACACACGCATACACACCCTGCTGTCTCACACACACATACACACCCTGCTGTCTCACACACACACATACACACCTTGCTGTCTCACACACACACACACCCTGCTGTCTCACACACACACACACACACCCTGCTGTCTCACACACATACACACCCTGCTGTCTCACACACACGCACACACACCCTGTTCTCTCTCACACACATACACACCCTGCTGTCTCACACACACACACATACACACCCTGCTGTCTCACACACATACACACCCTGCTGTCTCACACACACGCACACACACCCTGTTCTCTCTCACACACACACACGCACTGCTCACACACACATCCTGTGTCTCCAGGACCACACTGATGACCTGCAGGACAAGGCCATGTCCTCCCTATTCCCTCTGGTGTGCAGCCTCTACAAGGTAGGCCCTGCACCATGTACCACATGTAGGACCTGCACCACGTACCACATGTAGGACCTGCACCACGTACCACATGTAGGACCTGCACCACGTACCACATGTAGGACCTGCACCACGTACCACATGTAGGACCTGCACCATGTACCACATGTAGGACCTGCACCACGTACCACATGTAGGACCTGCACCACGTACCACATGTAGGACCTGCACCATGTACCACATGTAGGACCTGCACCACATACCACATGTAGGACGCATTAACACACCTAGGGCTAGGTACCAGATGTGTAGGACTAGATACCAGATGTGTAGGACTAGGTACCATATGAAGGTCTAGGTACCAGATGAATAACTAGGTACCAGATGTGTAGGACTAGGACTAGGTTCCAGATGAAGGACTAGGTACCAGATGTGTAGGACTAAGTACCAGATGTGTAGGACTAGGATCCAGGTGAAGGACTAGGTACCAGATGTGTAGGACTAGGACTAGTATCCAGGTGAAGGACTATGTACCAGATGTGTAGGACTAGGATCCAGGTGAAGGACTAGGTACCAGATGTGTAAACAGCTTTATTCGCCAAGTAAATTTGCACAAACAAGGAATGTACTGGCAGGAAGGTGCATAAGGTAAACATGTAGTTTTAAATATAAAATGTAGAAAATATAAAAAGTAGAAAATTGAGAACAGTATCTAACAGCTGGAAGTGTTGTGATCTCTTGTAACGTGTGTGTGTCCAGGGCACCAAGCCTGAAGCCTGCGGAGCAGCTTCAACTAGGAGACACAGGAGCTATTGCCATGACGATTAGAAAACACCTGCTGGGCGCCCAGAGAGAGAGAGAGAGAGAGAGAGTGAGTGTGTGCTTGGGGTCTGACACCTCTGTGTCACTCAGGGTTTTAATCTGTATAGCCTCATACAGAACTGGGTTTAATTAACCAGCTGCTGATTTAGCTATTGTGTAATCTGTAATCTGATGTTTTATAAAGGGTTAATAAAGGGAAAGTATGAATTATTAGCAAATAAAAGTACTGTATGTTTCATAATTAAAATGTATGTACTGCAACCTTGAAAAAAGATCACTACTGCAGCCTGTTAGATCTGACCTGAGACCAGCCTGTTAGACCAGCCTGTTAGATCTGATCTGAGACCAGCCTGTTAGACCAGCCTGTTAGATCTGACCTGAGACCAGCCTGTTAGATCTGATCTGAGACCAGCCTGTTAGACCAGCCTGTTAGATCTGATCTGAGACCAGCCTGTTAGACCAGCCTGTTAGATCTGACCTGAGACCAGCCTGTTAGATCTGACCTGAGACCAGCCTGTTAGGTCTGATCTGAGAACAGCCTGTTAGACCAGCCTGTTAGACCTGATCTGAGACCAGCCTGTTAGATCTGACCTGAGAACAGCCTGTTAGACCAGCCTGTTAGATCTGACCTGAGACCAGCCTGTTAGATCTGACCTGAGAACAGCCTGTTAGACCAGCCTGTTAGACCTGATCTGAGACCAGCCTGTTAGATCTGACCTGAGAACAGCCTGTTAGACCAGCCTGTTAGACCTGATCTGAGACCAGCCTGTTAGATCTGACCTGAGAACAGCCTGTTAGACCAGCCTGTTAGACCTGATCTGAGACCAGCCTGTTAGATCTGACCTGAGAACAGCCTGTTAGACCAGCCTGTTAGATCTGACCTGAGAACAGCCTGTTAGACCAGCCTGTTAGACCTGATCTGAGACCAGCCTGTTAGATCTGACCTGAGAACAGCCTGTTAGACCAGCCTGTTAGGTCTGATCTGAGACCAGCCTGTTTGTCAGAGTTGTGACCGTTTGTTGGCCACCAGAGGCCCTCGTTGTGTTTTCTTGGATTTGTTTCTGTTAATCTGTTCTCATTAGGACATATTGTTTTCACCTGTGCCTTGTTTGTTCTGTGCTTTTTCAGTGGCTTGGATTCTTAGTTCTGTGCTTAGTTTTTCTCACATGCCACAGTGTAAATTAGAGTTACTTGGTTATGCTTTTGACGGTTTGCCTTTTGTATATTTTCTACTTCCAATAAAAGAAGGAAAAACTCATATTTTGAGCATCAGAGGAGTCTGCTTTTGGGTCCACACTTGCATTCTTGACACTGTTAGATCAGACCTGAGACCAGCCTGTTAGATCTGACCTGAGACCAGCCTGTAGGAGAAGCTTGTGGCTGCAGTCTGAAACACTCAGAGCTGTAGGTGAAGCATGTCGCTGCAGTCTTAAACTCAGTCTGACCATTTAGTCGGAGTGTTCATGTCTTTGTTTGGAGTTGTCCCTGAACAAGGAGTTCATTAGGTAGTGATGTATGATGTCATGTAGTGTCGTCACGGTACCAACATTTCAGTGGTCGGTACCAATACCAGTGAAATTTAATTATAATAATAGGTTACTGAACAACTCTCATTTGTTGACAGTAACAGTCACCTACAATATCTAAGGATGTAGCCTGACAACAACAGAGCATTAATACAATCACAATGCATGCAGGCTTAAAAGCAAAAAGGGGGAGGGGAGGGGTAAGATGTGCATGGTTAATGTTTATACTCTGGGGAGTGGAGAGAGGAAGAGAGGAATGGAGAGAGGAAGTTATTCTGGAGAAGGAACGTCTGAAAGAGCAAAAGGGAGCTGGGGGTGGTTCTCTGTAAATCTAACCTCCATATTTAGTCGGAAAGAAGGGGGAGAGACTTAGAGCCTGGGGACTCTGTAAACAAATGCTTGGAGGGGAGGGGGATGGAAGGGGAGGACCAACACTATGGTTCAGTGCACGGCCATTCTCCCTGGGAACACTGAGAGACCAGTCTAGGTGAGTACAGTTGCGTGACGGAGACTGAGTCAGGAGAGGAAGAGAGGCACCCCCACCCACACAGAGCAGCATGAGCGAGGAGCAGCCCCTACCCACACAGAGCAGCATGAGTGAGGAGCAGCCCCTACCCACACAGAGCAGCATGAGTGAGGAGCAGCCCCCACCCACACAGAGCAGCATGAGTGAGGAGCAGCCCCTACCCACACAGAGCAGCATGAGTGAGGAGCAGCCCCTACCCACACAGAGCAGCATGAGTGAGGAGCAGCCCCCACCCACACAGAGCAGCATGAGCGAGGAGCAGCAGGAGGCAGCAAGCAGAGGGAGGCTTCCTCTCATCCAGCCCAGGACCGGGACCAGGACCGGGACCAGGACCAGGACCGGGACCGGGGGGGGATCCCCTGACTCCCCCCGCATCTCCCCTCGAGACTCCCCCAGGAACTCACCCAGGAACTCCCCCCTGCTCTTCAGGAAGCTGATGCTGAATCGTAGCATTGGCCTTCAGAGACGCTTTACCCTGGCACACACACCCAGGTACACACATACACAGATACACACACATACAGTTTGTTTTTTCTGGCTGGTTGGCTGGCTGGATAGATGGCTGGCTGGTTATCTGGCTGGCTGGTTTGCTGGCTGGATGGCTAGATGGCTAGCTTGCGGTCTGGTTGAATAGAAAGATGATTGGCTGACAGGCTAACTTGGTGGATGGCTAGTTGACTGGCTGGCTAGTTAGCTGGTGGGCACGCACACACATGCTGTTTACAGTGCCGTCTGCCAGCAGTGTGGAACCATCAATAGCTGGCTTTATAGACCACAGAACCCAGGTCCTAGTTCTTTATCGACCACAGAACCCAGGTCCTGTTTCTTTATCGACCACAGAACCTAGGTCCTGGTTCTTTATAGACCACAGAACCCAGGTCCTGGTTCTTTGTAGACCACAGAACCCAGGTCCTGGTTCTTTATAGACCACAGAACCCAGGTCCTAGTTCTTTGTAGACCACAGAACCCAGGTCCTGGTTCTTTATCGACCACAGAACCCAGGTCCTGGTTCTTTGTAGACCACAGAACCCAGGTGCTGGTTCTTTGTAGACCACAGAACCCAGGTCCTGGTTCTTTATAGACCACAGAACCCAGGTCCTGGTTCTTTGTACCCACATAGCAACCTTCCATACTGCCTTCTCAGTGTCTTTGGTTGTTTACTGTAATGTGTTATTTGAGCATGAAGCAGATACATTAGTGTCATAAGTGAAAGGAGGTGTGCTTGTGGATCTGTGATATGTACGGTATTGTGTGTGTGTCTCAGCTGAAGGGAAGTAGACCCTTCAGCTGAGAGAGAGAGAGAGAGAGAGAGAGAGAGAGAGAGAGAGAGAGAGAGAGAGAGAGAGAGAGAGAGAGAGAGAGAGAGAGAACTTATATCCCAGAATAAGAGCATGTAGTGGTAAATAGTCTGTTCCTGTTAACACACACAGGGCTGTTACGAGGTGAGCGCTGACGGGAGATGAGATGTTCCAGAGACAAGCCAGACTGCCTGACTGCCTTACAACCTCTATCTCTATGTGTATGTTGCACTTGTAACATCTATCTCTTTGTGTTTAACTCTGTTTAACTTCGAACCTCCATCTCTCTCTATAAAACTCTGTTTAACTTCTAACCTCCATCTCTGAGTATTAAACTCTGTTTCACATGCTCCCAACTGTTCTCCATCCAACCGTCCTCACTCCAGACTCCAGACTCCTCTATCTGTGATTATGGGGTCAGGGTCATTCAGGGGTCACGGTCAGCTAATGGTTGCACTTTCAGCTAATGGTTGCACAATATTGCACTAATTGTACCCTACTTGTCTCTAGGTTAGTATAGGTTATAAGGTTGTCATAGGATATGTACTTTATATTATAGGTTTAGTATACTGTTTTGTTTATTATTTTGTATATTTAGGAGGTATATTATATGTTAGCTTATCATAGGTGTAACCTATGTTCTGAGTACTTATATGTTATGTTATGCCAGGTTGCTTTGTGTTGTCTTGTCCTAAGAATTTCAGTGCCCAGTCTGACCCTGTGTTGTTCTGTGCATCTGACAATAAAAGACTTGAACTTGGACTGGGCTGCGTTTCCCGAAAGCGTCGTAAGCCTAAGTTGATCGTAGAATCCATCGTACGACGAATCTTAGTTTTACGGGCCGTTCCCAAAGACATTGTAGCTAAAGTCTCTCTTGAAAATTCGTAGCTCTTGAAAGCGCATAGATTAGCCTACTACTTATGAGCATGTTTGGGAAACACGTAAGAAATATCGATGGTTTCGTTTTTTGCTCGATCGTTGCTACGATCCATCGTTAGCGGGAGACGCAGCCCTGTTCAGTCCAGAGTGTCAGGCCTGCAGCATGCCGGTGACAGACCAGTGAGTTAGTCTGTCTAGACAACACTGTAAAACTAGAGAGGGAGGGAGGGCGAGGGGGGAGGGAGGGAGGGAGGGAGAGTGGGAGAGGCCTGTTCCTGAGCCAGAGATGTATAGTGTCACTGTGACAATCTGAAACAGCTGGAGTTATGAGTTATGGCAGGAAGGGTTTTAGAGTTAAACACATCTTCCTCCACGCTCCAGACAAGCGCCTCAGAAAGGAGCACTTAGAGTCCATCCTGACTGATTTGTGTCTTTCCACCAAGAGATGAAAACTCCAGAGGACCTTCTCACCTCCTAGAAACCTGTCTCACCTCCTGCAAAACTTGTCTCACCTCCTAGAAACTTGTCTCACCTCCTAGAAACCTTTTCTTACCTCCTAGAAACATCTTCTCTCAGACTTGGTGGGTCTAGTCAGGGGCATCATTTTTGTGAAAACCTTCTGTCTTTCATACAATCTGCATACAAATATCAGAGCTCTTTATCAAGGCTAGCCCCTCTCCCCCTGCAGCACTCTCCCTGTCCCTCCCTCTCCATCCCCCACCCTCCCTGCATGTATTGTATTTTTCCCCTACAGAAAGGTTGTTGAGCCAGCTTGCGAGCAGGCTGGGTGGGAAGGGAAGGTGGAGTGAGGGTGGATAGAGTGGGGAGGAGGGGAGGGATGGGTGGAGGGAAAGGGGGGATGGAGGGGGAAGGGAGTGGTGGGGGTGGAGAGGGATGGGGGATACACATTACATTTGACACTGTATTCATTTAGCAGACGCTTTTATCGAAAGTGACGGACAAATCGAGCTGGTAGAAGGTACAGACGATCCAGGATCAGTATTTCAGTGGTCAGAGTCATTATCTTCAGCATCCTCTATTTGGATGAGAATCCTCCCCCTCCTTTTCTCTCTCTCTTCCTCCCTCAATCTCTTGTCTTCTCTTTCATCTCTGGCTGTCTACCCCTCTGTCTCTCCCTCTCTCTCTCCCTCCCCCTCTGTCTCTCCCTCTCTCTCTCCCTCCCCCTCTGGCCCTCCCTCTCTCTCTCCCTCCCCCTCTGTCTCTCCCTCTCTCTCTCCCTCCCCCTCCGTCTCTCCCTCTCTCTCTCCCTCCCCCTCTGGCCCTCCCTCTCTCTCTCCCTCCCCCTCTGTCTCTCCCTCTCTCTCTCCCTCCCCCTCCGTCTCTCCCTCTCTCTCTCCCTCCCCCTCTGCCCCTCCCTCCCTCTCTCCCTCCCCCTCTGGCCCTCCCTCCCTCCCTCCCTGTGGACAGTGCAGTTGTTGTTCTAGGCCAGGGTCTAGTCCCACCAGTCTCTGGAGAGAAGAGGGCAGGAACGAAGAGAGGAGAACAGAGGAGAAGAGAGATCTCAACCACAAAGAGACTGCATGCTCCAGGGATTACAACACTTTGTTTTTCATCTCTCCAACTTTCCCTCCTTTTCCCATCGAGGACAGCGTACTTTTGTGTCCGTTTGTTTCGTCTGACAGAGAGAAAAGGGGCACCGAGCCGAGTGTAGCTCCAACAAGTTCTGGATGTCGGAGAGGTTGGGTTCTGGTTAGTCTGCGAGGCTGCAGGAAGACCTGTGTTCTAGTGTTTCCTGTTTAGGGAGGATGACCCTGGTGACCCTGGAGGAGGGTGGTGTGTCTCTCTGTCTCGTCTCTCTCTGAGCTGGGGTTCTGACCTGCTCTGGGCTAGCAGCACTTGTTGCCTTTTTAGGATTCAGGTGCTTCGCTGAAAGGAGGTGGACCAGCACACAGAGGACTGGGGCCCCAGCCTGGAGCAGGGGCAGGGGCACACTCCCCAGGGCCCCTGGTTTCCAACAGCATCTCTGCTTCTTGTTGACCGGTAAACCTTCATGTTTCATTAGGGTTAGGGTTAGGTGCTTCTTATTTCATTCCTTTTTCTTGGGAGGGAAAGAAGCCCTGGACCAAGCATGACCATGTGGCTACCAGCACCTTGAACCCTCCCTCCTCCTATTCCCTCCATCCTCCCTATTCCCTCCATCCTCCCTATTCCCTCCCTCCTCCTATTCCCTCCATCCTCCCTATTCCCTCCCTCCTCCTATTCCCTCCATCCTCCCTATTCCCTCCATCCTCCTATTCCCTCCATCCTCCCTATTCCCTCCATCCTCCCTATTCCCTCCCTCCTCCTATTCCCTCCATCCTCCCTATTCCCTCCCTCCTCCTATTCCCTCCATCCTCCCTATTCCCTCCATCCTCCCTATTCCCTCCATCCTCCCTATTCCCTCCCTCCTCCTATTCCCTCCATCCTCCCTATTCCCTCCATCCTCCCTATTCCCTCCATCCTCCCTATTCCCTCCCTCCTCCTATTCCCTCCATCCTCCCTATTCCCTCCATCCTCCCTATTCCCTCCATCCTCCCTATTCCCTCCATCCTCCCTATTCCCTCCATCCTCCCTATTCCCGCCATCCTCCATTCTCCATCCTCCCTTCTCCCTTGACCCTGTAGGGGTCACCCCCCCACACACACATACCAAGGAGGACAGTGGCATCCGACGTCACAATGGACAACAGTCTCCTAAGAAACACCCTCAGGCTCTAAGACACCTGTGTAGCTATATAGCTGGACTACTGTAGCTGTTTCTGGTCTCTAGTGGACTAGCTGGACTAGCTGTGTCTGGTCTCCAAGACAAGTTTAGTCACTCCAGCTAGCCTCCATGATGAACAAGGACTCTCGTTTCCCCCGGAGGACGGCTCAGGGTAACTTCTCCACACGCCGCCACTCCTGCATCGGGTATGTACCTGACTGTCTGCTTCCTAACGCTCACCTGGACACCTGTACCTGACTGTCTGCTCCCTAACGCTCACCTAGACACCTGTACCTGACTGTCTGCTCCCTAACGCTCACCTGGACACCTGTACCTGACCATCTGACGCTCACCTAACTGTTAGACCTGTGCACTTCTGATTCTCCATTTTCTGCTGTACTTTTGACATGATTTGGATGCTGCTTTGTAGAAGGTGTGCTAACAGAGGTAACACCCCCTGGTTGTTGGAATGTTCCGGCAGTGTGTGGACGTCTGGGCCCCAGTGAAGGGGTTTGATGGATCTTTTTATTCAGTTAGAGGACGTTTTACTCAAATTAACATTCCAAAAGAGCACAAATAAAGTAGGATCAGAAGTTCTGTCAGTATTTCGGTGGTAAGAGTCCAGTAAGTCCTGCCATAGGCCTGGGCACACACACACACACACAGCAACATACACACTTATCAACCACCTCTGGCCTGGGCACACACACACACACAGCAACATACACACTTATCAACCACCTCTGGCCTGGGCACACACACACACACAGCAACATACACACTTATCAACCACCTCTGGCCTGGGCACACACACACTCAGCCATATACACACTTATACACACAGGCCTGGTAAGGACAAAGCAGCCGTTTCATTCCAGATGTGTTGCTATGACAATGGGAGACAGAATGTTGTTCTAGTGGGTTCTTGACACCATTCATCCAGCGTCACACACACACACATACATGCACACATACACACACACATACATGCACACACACGCACACACATATGCACCCACACAGACATGCATTCACACATGCATATATTTACACTGTCACACACACAGACCCACGTGGGGTGTATCTCTAAGCAGGAGTGATGGTCTCAACCTGCTATTCAGTATTATAATCTGGTTATTTGATACTGTGTGTCAGGATAGCGTGGCAGTCCTGGGAACTCAATATGTGCTGTTGAGCAGGTGGGGGTATACACACAGGCTGCTGGAGGGGAGGGAGAGAGAGAGAGAGAGAGACAGACGGGTTAAATGAGGTGACACAATCACAGGACAGTGGTGTCAGTATCCATGGTCCCTAAAATAGCTCCACCTCCCAGAATAGTCAATCGGATGGGGCTGGGGCTGGGGCTAGAGGCTGGAGCTAAGGCTGGGGCTGGGTCTAGAGACTAGAGTCTAGAGGCTGGGGCTGGGGTTAGAGGCTGGGGCTGTGATTGGGGTTATAGAGTTGGGGCTGGGACTTGGGTTAGGGGCTGGGGCTGGGACTTGGGTTAGGGGCTGAGGCTGGGGCTAGAGTCTAGAGGCTGGGACTGGGGTTAGAGGCTGGTGCTGGGGCTAGAGTCTAGAGGCTGGGGCTGGGGTTAGAGGCTGGGGCTAGAGGCTGGGGCTGGGGTTAGAAGCTGGGGCTGTGATTGGGGTTATAGAGTTGGGGCTGGGACTTGGGTTAGGGGCTGGGGCTGGGACTTGGGTTAGGGGCTGAGGCTGGGGCTAGAGTCTAGAGGCTGGGACTGGGGTTAGAGGCTGGGGCTAGAGTCTAGAGGCTGGGGCTGGGGTTAGAGGCTGAGGCTGTGATTGGGGTTATAGAGTTGGGGCTGGGACTTGGGTTAGGGGCTGGGGCTGGGACTTGGGTTAGGGGCTGAGGCTGGGGCTAGAGTCTAGAGGCTGGGACTGGGGTTAGAGGCTGGGGCTAGAGTCTAGAGGCTGGGGCTGGGGTTAGAGGCTGGGGCTGGGGCTAGAGGCTGGGGCTGTGATTAGAGGCTGGGACTTGGACTGGGGTTAGAGGCTGGGCTGGGACTTGGGTTAGGAGCTGGGACTGGGACTTGGTTTAGGGGCTGGAGCTGGGACTGGGGTTAGAGGCTGGGGCTGGGACTTGGGTTAGAGGCTGGGACTGGGGTTAGAGGCTGGGGCTGGGACTAGAGTCTAGAGGCTGGGACTTGGGTTAGGGGCTGACTGTAGTCAGGGGTGTGTGCGTCACTGCTGTGCTCTGTATCTTCTGAATGGCTGGCTTCACTCACACACCACCATCGATCAACTCTGCTGAAGACTACACTCACTGTCCCAGACATGCCCTGCACACAAACACACACACACACACACTGAGAGACAGCACAGCTAGTATTGGGCAGTGGTATTGGGCTGGAGGTGGTGGTGTAGTGGTTGTAGTTTCCCTGTAGAGGGCAGACACATGCTGGATAAGAAGACTGGTGCACACGCAGGCTTACCCTGCACGGAGATAAAACGATTTTCTCTCTCTATGTCATCTCTCCCTCTCTCTCTCTCTCTCTCTCTCTCTCTCTCTCTCTCTCTCTCTGTCTCTGTCTCTCTCTCTCTCTCTCTCTCTCTCTCTCCCTCTCTCTCTCTCTCTCCCTCTCCCTCTCCCTCTCTCTCCCATTCTCTCGCCCCCTCCCTCTCTCCTCATATCTCAGTACAATCCCTTTTGATTTCACAGTAGCGTCATGATGTAGACAATGTGACTGTGCATACATAGTGGTCTAATTATGCTTAGGTACTCACATGCCTTCCTGTGAGCAAGTGTGTGTGTGTGTGTCTGTTTGTCTATGTGTGTGGGGGTAAGTGTGTGGAGAGATGTGTGAAGTAAAGGGTAAACAAGAGAGAGAGAGGTAGAAAAGGAGAGAACAGATAATAATCCAGTCACCTTATCTGTCCCCCTGAGGGAGAGTCTATATATGTAGCAGAGACAGAAGGAAGATGAGGGGGAGAGAGGAGGAGAGAGGGATGGAGACAGAAGGAAGATGAGGGTGAGAGAGGAGGAGAGAGGGATGGAGACAGAAGGAAGATGAGGGTGAGAGAGGAGGAGAGAGGGATGGAGACAGAAGGAAGATGAGGGGGAGAGAGGAGGAGAGAGGGATGGAGACAGAAGGAAGATGAGGGGGAGAGAGGAGGAGAGAGGGATGGAGACAGAAGGAAGATGAGGGTGAGAGAGGAGGAGAGAGGGATGGAGACAGATGGAGGATGAGGGGGAGAGAGGAGGAGAGAGGGATGGAGACAGAAGGAAGATGAGGGTGAGAGAGGAGGAGAGAGGGATGGAGACAGAAGGAAGATGAGGGTGAGAGAGGAGGAGAGAGGGATGGAGACAGATGGAGGATGAGGGGGAGAGAGGAGGAGAGAGGGATGGAGACAGAAGGAAGATGAGGGTGAGAGAGGAGGAGAGAGGGATGGAGACAGAAGGAAGATGAGGGTGAGAGAGGAGGAGAGAGGGATGGAGACAGAAGGAAGATGAGGGTGAGAGAGGAGGAGAGAGGGATGGAGACAGAAGGAGGATGAGGGGGAGAGAGGGATGGAGACAGAAGGAAGATGAGGGTGAGAGAGGAGGAGAGAGGGATGGAGACAGATGGAGGATGAGGGGGAGAGAGGAGGAGAGAGGGATGGAGACAGAAGGAAGATGAGGGTGAGAGAGGAGGAGAGAGGGTTGGAGACAGATGGAGGATGAGGGGGAGAGCAGTGGCGGTTCTACACGGGGTCCTACAGGGGCCAGTTACCCCTGTAAAAATGTCCCTGGCCCCCCCTATGCCCCCCCCCCCCCCCCTGAGCTGACTGAATAAGTTTTTTTTTACGTTGTTTTTCTTCTTCTAGTAGTCATCATGAAACGAGGAAGGGACATTGCAGCCTTTTTTGCCCCAGTAAATAAAAAAGTGAGAGAAACATATGAAGGTATTGAGAGAGCTGAGGAGCTGGAAGAGGGAGAGCCAGAGCCGCTTGTAGGATTTTAATGTAAAGCTAAATTAAATTATGTGCCCCTCTGATTAAACACTGCAAGGCTAAAGTGTGCCGCGCATAAGAAACCAGAAATGCCTTTATTTATTTACGGCTACCTCGCGCTGAATCGTGTCTCTGTGCTACCTGTTGCTGCTCTATAAATATTGCCGTCTCTCACAGCCTCGCGCTATACCGCCACTGCAGCGGTACTATTTCTGTCTCTTCCTCGGTTACGGTGCAGCTATTTCTGTCTCTTCCTCAGTTACGGTGCATCTATTTCTGTCTCTTCCTCGGTTATGGTGCAACTATTTTTACCTTGCGCCCCCGCATCACTGCAGCATCGCAGAGGATATACCCAATCACCAGCCACGCAAGGCTGGTGTTCTCTCAGCACGAAACTCTCAATCTGTCAGTAATATGAAGGGTGAAGTCTCTCTCTCTCTCTCTCTGAACTATAGAGCATAATGAACTGTCTCTCTCTCTCTCTGAACTATAGAGGATAATGAACTGTTATAGTGAAGTTTAACTCCCCTGCTCTTCCCTCCTCTCCTCCCTCCCCCAGTTTTGATGTGGAGAACGGTCTGTGTGTGGGTCCCCAGCTGCTCCCAGGTTCTGCTCTGGTCCTGCCAGGCTCCCACAGCCAACGCCGGGAGTCCTTCCTCTATCGCTCAGACTCCGACTTCGACCTTTCACCCAAGACTCCGTCTCGGAACGCCTCCGCCGGTTGCAGGTCACCGTCTGTTCCTCTGGAAGAGAGCCTGAAACACTGGGAGGTCAGCTGGTTGTCTCGGTGAGAGGAGCTCAACTCTGACCCCTGACCCCCGACCAATGACCCCTGACCCCTACATTTCTTGGTCCTGTTTCCTCACTGTCAAGGTTACAAAGCCCTGACCCCCTGGCCACCCCCTCCTGCCCCCTCCCCCACTTCCTCATGCACAGGTCCATACCAGCAGGGTAACTCGCCTTCAACCCACCATCTTTCCTTCACTCCTCCTCTTCTCCTCCTCCGCCTTATCCCTGGTCTCACTGACAGACTCCTATTGTTGTATTATTTATTGATGAAGCAGCAGAGATAGTGAAGTTCTAACTTGCATGTCACACTGTCCTACAGAGGCAGCATGTCACACTGTCCTGCAGAGGCAGCATGTCACACTGTCCTGCAGAGGCAGCATGTCACACTGTCCTACAGAGGCAGCATGTCACACTGTCCTGCAGAGGCAGCATGTCACACTGTCCTACAGAGGCAGCATGTCACACTGTCCTGCAGAGGCAGCATGTCACACTGTCCTGCAGAGGCAGCATGTCACACTGTCCTACAGAGGCAGCATGTCACACTGTCCTACAGAGGCAGCATGTCACACTGTCCTGCAGAGGCAGCATGTCACACTGTCCTACAGAGGCAGCATGTCACACTGTCCTGCAGAGGCAGCATGTCACACTGTCCTGCAGAGGCAGCATGTCACACTGTCCTACAGAGGCAGCATGTCACACTGTCCTGCAGAGGCAGCATGTCACACTGTCCTACAGAGGCAGCATGTCACACTGTCCTGCAGAGGCAGCATGTCACACTGTCCTGCAGAGGCAGCATATCACACTGTCCTACAGAGGCAGCATGTCACACTGTCCTGCAGAGGCAGCATGTCACACTGTCCTACAGAGGCAGCATGTCACACTGTCCTGCAGAGGCAGCATGTCACACTGTCCTGCAGAGTCAAATCAAATCAAATGTATTTGTATAGCCCTTTTTACACGCAAGCATGTCACAGAGGGCTTCACATAGGCCCATAGAACTGCCCCTCAACCAACCTAAACCCTCAAGGAAGACAAGGAAAAACTCCCAGAAAAACTCTCAACAGGAGAAAAAATTTAAGAAACCTTGGGACGAGCAATTCAGAGAGGGATCCCCTCCTCCAGAGACGGTTGGTGAGAGAGAGGAGCAGAACACAGGCTAAACATAGTCATACAGTGTCGATGGGTTTTGAAACACCAAAATCCATTGTTCAACTTTATAGATGTAGGACAGGACCGGGAGACTCGCGACCAGGTCCAGCGTTGGCCGACCGACGACCAGGCAGGTGCTGACAACTCAAACCCACCACACCACAAGGGATGTGTGTGTGGGGGGGGGGGGACAGAGAGAGGAGAGCAGGGATTAGAGAATGCCAGGAGCAGCTAACAGTTACAGTCATAATAGAATGAGATCCCCACCGGTCAAGTGTGGACTGGTGCAGCAATTTAACAGAGCAAAAAGGGGTATTTGATGCAGCCCCACACACCAAGACAGCCCCCCTCGGTTGGAACATGAAATCTGTTCCAGGGGAAAGAACTCTAAAATAAGTTATACTTATAGAATAAGGATGGAAACAACCCGTCCCCCGTTGCCTCCAACTAGTAACATACTTACCTTTAACAGTCGTAGAATTGGCTAAACAATAACGTTTTTAACCTAATTTTAAATGTCAAAACAGTATCAGACTCCTTAATTGAGACGGGTAATTTGTTCCAGAGAAGAGGTGCTCTATATGACAACGCCCTACCTCCAGCTGTTTTTTTCTTAATTTTGGGAACCACCAGATAGCCGGCATCTTGAGATCTAAGTGTCCTTGCGGGGCAATAGGGTGCAAGGAGACCGGAGAGGTACAGTGGTGCCAATCCATGCAGAGATTTGTAGGTTAGTAGTAGAACTTTGATGTGATCAAACTTTCTTGTTCTGGTCAATAGTCTAGCAGCAGCATTTTGCAACAGCTGTAAATCTTTTAGGTGGGTAATTGGGAGGCCAGAGAACAACACATTGCAATAGTCCAATCGGGACGTAACAAATGCATGTATTATTTTTTCAGCATCATCCTGAAAAGGCAGCATATCACACTGTCCTGCAGAGTCAGCATATCACGTGTGTGTGGTTCTGTTGTCATGGCGACCCACTCTAATCTGCCTCTTGTCCTCCTCAGACATGGAGAAGAGATGATTGTTACACCGTTCGCTCAGGTGAGTCTCCTGGCCAGGTGAGAGACCCTGGATCTCAGATATCTATCTGCTCCCTCACAGAGATCTGCCTGGGTGATCCAGTATAGATCCTCCTGGGTGATCCAGTAGAGAGATCTAAGGTGATCCAGTACATATACATTTAGTCATTTAGCAGACGCTCTTATACAGAGCAACTTACATAAGTACAGGAACATTCCCCCTGAGGCAAGTAGGGTGAAGTGCCTTGCCCAAGGACACAACGTCATTTTGCACGGCAGGGAATTTAACCGGCAGCCTTCTAAGTAATAGTCCGATTCCCTAACCGCTCAGCCATCTGACTCCCAGTAGAGAGATCTAGTGTTATCCAATAGAGAGATCTAGGGTGATCCAGTAGAGAGATTTCGGGTGATCCAGTAGAGAGATCTCAGGTGATCCAGTAGAGAGATCTAAGGTGATCCAGTAGAGAGATCTAGGGTGATCCAGTAGAGAGATCTACGGTGATCCAGTAGAGCGATCTAGGGTGATCCAGTAGAGAGATCTAGGGTGATCCAGTAGAGAGATCTCGGGTGATCCAGTAGAGAGATCTAAGGTGATCCAGTAGAGAGATCTAGAGTGATCCAGTAGAGAGATCTAAGGCGATCCAGTAGAGAGATCTAGGATGATCCAGTAGATAGATCTAAGGTGATCCATTAGAGAGATCTAAGGTGATCCAGTAGAGAGATCTAGGATAATCCAGTAGAGAGATCTCGGGTGATCCAGCACAGTAACATCTGCCCCCTGCAGGTCCTGTCCAGCCTGAGGACGGTGAGGAGCAACTTTGCAGTGATAACCGACCAGCAGGACCGGCCTGCAAGCAAGTAGGTTCCTCTTTCTTCATCTCTCTCTCTTCATCTCTGTCTCTTCATCTCTCTCCTCATCTCTCCTCTAGATTCATTTCTCTCCATCTCTCTTTCTTCATCTCTCTCTCTCTTAATTTCTCTTCATGTGTCTCTCTTCATCTCTCTCTTCATCTCTCTCTTAATCTCTCTCTTCATCTCTCCTCTCTTCATCTCTCTCTTCATCTCTCCTCTCTCCATCTTTCTCTCTCTTCATCTCTTCTCTCTCTTCATCTCTCTCTCGTCATCTCTCTCTTCATCTCTCTTCCTCTCCATCTTTCTCTCTCTTCATCTCTCCTCTCTCCATCTTTCTCTCTCTTCATCTCTCCTCTCTCTTCACCTCTCTCTTCATCTCTCCTTTCTCTTCATCTCTCCATCTTTCTCTCTCTTCATCTCTCTCTTCATCTCTCCTCTCTCTTCATCTCTCTCTTCATCTCTCCTCTCCATCTTTCTCTCTCTTCATCTCTCTCTTCAACTCTCTCTCTTCATCTCTCCTCTCTTCATCTCTCTACATCTCCTTCTCCTTTGTCCTAAATGCTGTGGATAAAGATATACAGATGTAGATGTGTAGATGTATGTACATATATCTTACTAGAAGTGTAAAGAAATAGCTAACTAGACGTGTAGCGTCTGATGCTGTGTGTATAGATATATAGATGTATGTATAGATATATAGCTGACTAGATGTATGTATGGGTATATAGCTGACTAGATGTGTGTATAGATATATAGCTGAGTAAATGTATGTATATATATATAGCTGACTAGATGTGTGTATAGATATATAGCTGAGTAAATGTATGTATATATATATAGCTGACTAGATGTGTGTGTCAACAGGAGGCCACCAGGCAGCAACCCTCCCTCCATGTTCAAGACCAGCCTGGCAGGTAGCCGCTGCTCACACCGGGCTACACTGGTGTTGGGGTCATGTTGGGGTAGTGTTATGGTCATGTTGAGGTGGTGTTGAGTAAATGGACTGCATTTATATAGCGCTTTTCTACCTTAGCGGCACTCAAAGCGCTTTACAATGTTTGCCTCTCATTCACCCATTCATACTCTCACTCACACATACCGACGGCAGCAAGCTACCATGCAAGGCGCCGGCCTGACAATCGGGAGCAACTTGGGGTTCAGTGTCTTGCTCAAGGATACTTCAGCACATGACCTAGGAGGAGTCGGGGATCGATCCGCCAACCTTTCGATTAACAGACAACCCTCTCTACCCCCTGAGCCACAGCCGCCCCACTTGAGTTGAGGTGGTGTTGGGGTGGTGTTGGGGTGGTGTTGAGGTGGTGTTGGGGTGGTGTTGAGGTGGTGTTGGGGTGGTGTTGAGGTGGTGTTGAGGTGGTGTTGGGGTGGTGTTGGGGTGGTGTTGGGGTGGTGTTGGGGTGTTGTTGAGGTGGTGTTGTGGTCATGTTGTGGTTGTGTTGAGGTGGTGTTGGGGTTGTGTTGAGGTGGTGTTGAGGTGGTGTTGGGGTGGTGTTGGGGTGGTGTTTGAGTGGTATTGAGGTTGTGTTGAGGTGGTGTTGGGGTGGTGTTGAGGTGGTGTTGGGGTCGTGTTGTGGTGATGTTGTGGTGATGTTGTGGTCGTGTTGCGGTCGTGTTGTGGTGATGTTGAGGTGATGTTGTGGTGATGTTGTGGTCGTGTTGCGGTCGTGTTGTGGTGATGTTGAGGTGATGTTGTGGTCGTGTTGTGGTGATGTTGTGGTCGTGTTGTGGTGATGTTGTGGTGATGTTGTGGTCGTGTTGTGGTCGTGTTGTGGTGATGTTGTGGTCGTGTTGCGGTCAGCAGAGGAGCCCCATCAGCAGCTGGCCGTGGAGACCCTGGAGGAGCTGGACTGGTGTCTGGACCAGCTGGAGACTCTGAAGACCAGACACTCTGTCAGTGAGATGGCTTCCAACAAGGTACACACACAAACACACACACACTCACACACACATACATACATACATACTGTACACACACTAACACACACACACACTCACACCACACACAAACATACATACATACTAAACACATGCACACATAAACAATGTCAGCTTGTGCAGCACAGCACCTTCAAACATATGATCTACTTTCTATAAAACAGTTGTCCAACAAATCTCATGAGATTTTCATATCTGTCAAGATAATTCAGGGTGTCTGACCAGAACACTGAGCGATCGGATTCCAGAACACACTTTACATCAATGAAATACCCGAAACATTCATGCGCGGTTTATGAACAACCTGATTCAGCCAAGCTTCTCGGCCACGCCCACTCCAGACCTACTGCTCCAATCAGTTGATCTCCCCCGCCCCCACCGTAGCAGCAGCAGGCAGCTGATTGACTGCTGTAGTTGCGTGGGACAGTACTCGTGCTGTCTTGTGTTTACACATGCATAGTAGTGGAGAGAGAGCGCAAGCGGGCAAACCTCACAGCTGATCAGTCCTCCGATGACACTCGTTCGGTATTTCTGATACCGTTCCTTCAGAGTCAGAGCTCGCTAGTTAGAGAACGCCGTGCGGACTGTCTTCGTGCAGTAGTAACCGTGACTTCAGCGAGCAGGATAAGCACCAAGGTGCTTCAGCTGACAGCTGAACTACTGTACCGGACCCATGCAAGCTCTGGCGTTTATTTATATCCCGCTTTATTTGGAGCTGGGATGCCAGAATATAAAGAGCCTTCCTCCGTGTCCCCGGACAATCTTCAGGAACGAGGTGATCACGAATGAATGAATGAACACACTCACACACACGCACACACACACAGATGCTCAGACTCTTACACGCACACACATGCACACACTCTTACACGCACACATGCACACACTCTTACATGCACACACACAGACATCACATACACAAACAATGAACATGTTGTGTAATTGTTGTTGTTGATGACTGTTGTTGTTGTTGTGGTTGTTGTTGTTTCAGTTCAAGAGGATGCTGAACAGAGAGCTAACTCAGCTGTCAGAGACCAGTCGCTCAGGAAACCAGGTGTCAGAGTTCATCTCCAGCACCTTCCTGGGTAGGTCCTCCCTTTCTCCCTCCTCCCTTCCTCTCCTCTCTCCTCTAACCCTCCTCCCTACTCCCTTCCTCTCCTCTCTCCTCTAACCCTCCTCCCTCCTCCCTTCCTCTCCTCTCTCCTCTAACCCTCCTCCCTTCCTCTCCTCTCTCCTCTAACCCTCCTCCCTACTCCCTTCCTCTCCTCTCTCCTCTAACCCTCCTCCCTCCTCCCTTCCTCTCCTCTCTCCTCTAACCCTCCTCCCTTCCTCTCCTCTCTCCTCTAACCCTCCTCCCTCCTCCCTTCCTCTCCTCTCTCCTCTAACCCTCCTCCCTTCCTCTCCTCTAACCCTCCTTCCCCTCTCCTCTCCTCTCTCCTCTCCCCCTCCTGTCCTACAGAGAAGCAGCATGACATGGACCTCCCAATCGAGGAGGAGAAGCAGCCCATGTCCCAGATCAGCGTGGTGAAGAAGCCCAGCCTCACCCATGGCCTCACCCCCAGCCTCGTCCCCGGCCTCGTCTTCCCTCGCTTCGGGGTGTGCTCAGGCCAGGAGGACCTGCTTGCCAAGGTAGGGTCTGGATTAGACAGGTAGGGTCTGGATCAGACCAGGTCTAGTCTCCATGGTGACGTGTCCTTCCCTCCAGGAGCTGGAGGGGATTGGTCTCTGGGGCGTGGACATCTTCAAGATCTCGAAGTACTCCGGCTGTCGCCCCCTCACCGTCACCATGTACACCATCTTCCAGGTCTGCTCTCAACCCTCCCTCACCCCTCCAGGTCTGCCCTCACCCCTCCTTCCTCCCCTCCCTCACCCCTGTGTGTGTGTGTGAAGGAGAGGGGCCTGTTGAAGTTCCTCCCCTCCCTCACCCCTGTGTGTGTGTGTGAAGGAGAGGCGCCTGTTGAAGTTCCTCCCCTCCCTCACCCCTGTGTGTGTGTGTGAAGGAGAGGCGCCTGTTGAAGTTCCTCCCCTCCCTCACCCCTGTGTGTGTGTGAAGGAGAGGGGCCTGTTGAAGTTCCTCCCCTCCCTCACCCCTGTGTGTGTGTGAAGGAGAGGGGCCTGTTGAAGTTCCTCCCCTCCCTCACCCCTGTGTGTGTGTGTGAAGGAGAGGGGCCTGTTGAAGTTCCTCCCCTCCCTCACCCCTGTGTGTGTGTGAAGGAGAGGGGCCTGTTGAAGTTCCTCCCCTCCCTCACCCCTGTGTGTGTGTGTGAAGGAGAGGCGCCTGTTGAAGTTCCTCCCCTCCCTCACCCCTCCAGGTCTGCCCTCACCCCTCCTTCCTCCCCTCCCTCACCCCTGTGTGTGTGTGTGAAGGAGAGGCGCCTGTTGAAGTCGTTCCAGATCCCAGCCTCCAGCCTGCTGGGCTTCCTGCTGATGCTGGAGCAGCAGTACTCCTCCACCTCCTACCACAACAACATCCACGCTGCGGACGTGGTTCAATCCACACACGTGCTGCTGTCCAGCCCTGCGCTGGAGGTACACACCACACACACACACCACACACACACACCACACACACACACACACACCACACCACACACACAGCCCTGCGCTGGAGGTACACACACCACACACACACACCACACACACACCACACACACACCACACCACACACACAGCCCTGCGCTGGAGGTACACACACCACACACACACACACAGCCCTGCGCTGGAGGTACACACACCACACACACACACCACACACACACCACACACACACCACACCACACACACAGCCCTGCGCTGGAGGTACACACACCACACACACACACCACACACACACACCACACACACCACACACACACACACACACCACACCACACACACAGCCCTGCGCTGGAGGTACACACACCACACACACACACAGCCCTGCGCTGGAGGTACACACACCACACACACACACACAGCCCTGCGCTGGAGGTACACACACCACACAGACACCACATACACACACAGACATATACACACTTAAACCTGTGTGTGTGTATATGGTGTGTGTGTGTGTATATGGTGTGTGTATATGGTGTGTGTGTGTATATGGTGTGTTTATGGGGTGTGTGTACATGGTGTGCACGTGTATATGGTGTGTGTGTGTGTGTGTGTCAGGGTGTGTTTACTGATCTAGAGATCCTGGCTGCTCTGTTTGCTGCTGCCATCCATGATGTTGACCACCCTGGAGTCTCCAACCAGTTCCTCATAAACACCAGTGAGATCACACACACACACTCACACACACAAATCTCCCCCATTCTCATTCTAATATCTGCCAGTAAAATAAATGATCCATGCGTGTTTGCACTGTGTGTGTGTCCTCCGTGTGTGTGTGTGTGCAGACTCCGAGCTGGCCCTCATGTATAACGACTCGTCGGTCCTGGAGAACCACCACCTGGCCGTGGGCTTCAAGCTGCTGCAGGAGCCCAGCTGTGACATCTTCCAGAACCTTCCCAAGAAGCAGAGACAGTCCCTCCGTAAGCTGGTCATCGACATGGTGAGACGCTCACACACACACACACAGATACTGACTTCTTTCTGGTGTGCTGTGTGTGGGATGTTTATGTGTGTGCTCTATGTATGTGTTTGTGTGCTATGTGTGTGAGTGTGTGTGTGTGTAGGTCTTAGCTACTGACATGTCTAAGCACATGACCCTGCTGGCTGATCTGAAGACCATGGTGGAGACCAAGAAGGTGACCAGCTCAGGAGAGCTTCTATTGGACAACTACTCTGACCGCATCCAGGTAGCCACACCCACAAACATCACTTGTTGGTTTCTACCTCTCACCTCTCTCACCAGACTGGGATAGTCTACTGAACTACGTGTGTGTGTGTTTGTGTACCTGCGTGTGTGTGTGTGTGTGCAGGTCCTCCAGAACATGGTGCACTGTGCAGACCTCAGTAACCCCACCAAGCCCCTGCAGCTGTACCGCCGCTGGACAGAGCGCATCATGCAGGAGTTCTTCCTGCAGGGGGACCGAGAGAGGGAGCGGGGCATGGACATCAGCCCCATGTGTGACAAACACAACGCCTCCGTCGAGAAGAACCAGGTCAACTCTACCTCTCCTTCTCTCTCTCCCGGTCTCTCCCTCTGTCTCTCTCCCTCCCAGTGTCTTTCCCTGTCTCCCTCTCTCCCTTCCCCTCTCTCTCAACCCACTCTCCTCTCCTCTCCAGGTGTGGTTTATAGACTTCATCTTTCCTCTCCTCTCCAGGTGGGGTTTATAGACTTCATCTTTCCTCTCCTCTCCAGGTGGGGTTTATAGACTTCATCTCTCCTCTCCTCTCCAGGTGGGGTTTATAGACTTCATCTCTCCTCTCCTCTCCAGGTGGGGTTTATAGACTACATCGCCCACCCCCTGTGGGAGACGTGGGCAGACCTGGTGCACCCAGATGCCCAGGAGCTCCTGGACACCCTGGAGGACAACAGGGAGTGGTACCTGAGCATGGTGCCCCATAGCCCCACGCTGGAGGAGGAGGAGTCAGAGCAGGAGACCCCGCCCCCTGAGGGGGAGGAGCGTGCTGTGACGGACAGCAGATGCCATCTTGCCGGCACTCACCGCCTGCCCCCTACAGCATCCGTGTTGCTAGGGGCTGTGAGGACCTTGTCAACAGACTGGGAGGAGGGGGAGGGTAGTGGGGGTGTGACCTGCACAAGAACTGGAACATAACCCCAGAACCCTGTCCCTGTTTGGATGTTCTGGAGGGAGGAAGGAAAGGAGGAAGGGAGGATTGATAGAAATGTGAGGAAATGTGTCTTTGTACTGCCACGCACTTTCTGGAGGAAGTGATGTTCCACCAGCTCCACAGTGCCCTTTGTGGCTCTGGGCCAAACTGAAATACCCAGAATCCCCCAGTCCTGCTCCACTTCCTCTTCCTGTGCTGGGGACAGGTGAGCTAAGTCTTCCCCCTGGTGGATGCTGGGGGAGGTGAAGCCACTATGACAGACTAAAGCTTTACAAAGGAACGATTAGGAAAGTTAAATGTGATGTTTACCCCATAACGAGCACTTCAGCTAAGAATCACCTATTTGTGTCCAAGTTTATTTAATGTAATCTTACATCTGGTTTTTACTGCAAACCTGCTTTTTCTTCACCTCTCTAATATCCACCCTCAACTTCAGGCTCTTTACATTGTAGCCCACAGCCAATCACCACCCTGCTACTAAGGGCTTGAGCCAATCACCACCCTCCTATTAAGGGCTTGAGCCAATCACCACCCTGCTACTAATGGCTTGAGCCAATCACCACCCTGCTACTAAAGGCTAGAGCCAATCACCACCCTGCTATTAAGGGCTTGAGCCAATCCTTGAAGCCGTAGGAGGTGACCAGTAGGAAGTGCTGCAGAACAACCATCCTGCTTCAATCGACCTTCAGGTTGATGAATAATAACAATATTCAATTAACAGACACTTTAATAATAGTAAAGATGTGTTGGTTTAGCAGATGCTTTACAGAGTACACAGGGGATTTGAACCTGCAACCCCTTGATCTGTAGTTAAACTCTTTACGACTGAGCTGATGACATGGACAACCATCATAAACATTACATTTATAAAGCAACAGCCTGAAAAACAAGAAGCACTGTCCATTATGAAAGTTTAATATTGTTATTGTTGTGTGCCTGTCCTATGATGCCTATGGGCAGTGTGTGTGTGTGTGTGTGCTAGATGGAGGGGTCGATGGGGGGCAGAGTTGCCATGGCAGCAAAACGCTAGGCTACTGTACTTTCCACTCTGCCCCAGGACAGTTTCCATCAGCCTGACAGCATGTCATGTGACCCTGGACCACCCCCCTTCTCTCTCCCCCCTCCCTCTCCCTCTCTCCTCACCCCCCTCCTCTAACACTTTCCCATCTCTCCTCACTCTCACCCACCCTCTCTCTCACACACACTCCCCCTTCTCTCTCCTCACTCTCTCTAACTGTGTTAACATGTTGTGAAAGGTGAGACCTGTATGTACAGAAAACCAAAGCACTTTATATGGTAGCTCTGCACCTTCCTCTGTGTGTGTGTGTGTGTGTGTGTGTGTGTGTGTGTGTGTGTGTGTGTGTGTGTGTGTGTGTGTGTGTGTGTGTGTGTGTGTGTGTGTGTGTGTGTGTGTGGTGTGGTGTTTTGGGGGGTTCTATGGTTAATTAATAGCACAGGCTGGACCACTGCCTGTGCTAAATCTTGTTACGGGAGATTAATAGTTCTATAAAGGTGTCTTTCAGAAGCTGCATGCAGCGTGTTACAGCATCAGGATCATCTGGGTTTGTTTCAGTTAACTGACTGACTAACTGACTGGCTGGATGGTTATTTAAATGTCAATTTTCAACCACTCAGATGTTTTACTTCTTGTCAACTATGAAGCAAAAACACTTTCAGGTTTCTACAGATAATAAACTATCAGTAGTTAAAGATCAGGACTATTCTCTCCTCTGAGAAATGTTGTTCTTCTCCTCCTCCATGTCCCTGTCCTCCTTTCTCCATCTCTCTCTCTTTCTCCATCTCTCCCTCTGCTCAGCCTTGACAATTCACCCACAGCCCTGTAGTCTCTCTCTCTCGGTCTCTCTCTTTCTCTCTCTCTCTCTCTCTCTCTCTCTCGGTCTCTCTCTTTCTCTCTCTCTCTCTCTCTCTCTCTCTCTCTCTCTCTGTCTCTCTCTCTCTCTGTCTGTCTGTCTCTCTCTCTCTCTCTCTCTCTCTCTCTCTCTCTCTCTCTCTCTCTCTCTGTGTGTCTCTCTGTCTCTCTCTGTCCTCTGTCTCTCTCTCTCTCTCTCTCTCTCTCTCTCTGTCTCTCTCTCTTTCTCTCTGTCTGTCTCTCTCTCTCTCTCTCTTTCTCTCTCTGTGTGTCTCTCTGTCTCTCTCTGTCCTCTGTCTCTCTCTCTCTCTGTCTCTCTCTCTCTCTCTCTCTCTGTCTCTCTCTCTTTCTCTCTGTCTGTCTGTCTGTCTCTCTCTCTCTCTCTCTCTCTCTCTTTCTCTGTCTCTCTGTCTCTCTGTAACTCGCCAATAAAGGAAACATCATCATGCTTTGCCTTTCTGTGTTCAGTCAGACTTACTGGTGACCAAACACACACACACACACACACACACACACACACACACACACACACACACACACACAGGGTTTAGGTTGATTGAGGGGCGTTTCTTTGGGCATATGTGAAGCCCTCTGTGACATTGCTTGTAAAAAGGGCTATATAAATAAATGTGTTTTTATTTGATTGCTTGAATATATGCCGATAAGAACGTATATCTAATATTTATTTTGATAAATGGATATTTTATGGATTTTGTTAAATAAATTATTTCCCACCGGTGATCCACGTCAATACTACGGAGCCCTGGAGTCAAGAGCAGGGTAGGCGGGGCTTGCACGCCCAAGATGCTGTTTGGTTCTTTAGACTGCCAGTCATTCTTTAGCTCCTTACAGCCCGCCCCCTCCATGGCAGTCAATCAACAGACGCTCGAGCTCCTGCAGGTGCACCACTGAGAACACTGCAACGGAGCAGCGAGATAAAACGGATATTTCACGGTAAGCCTTTGGCTAATCTCTTTAGAGATGCATGGCAACAAATAACTACACCGCAATGGGATTTCTTGATAGAGGAAAAAACACGAGATGTAAAGGACAGAAATTTGGTGATGAAATAAGGAAGAGTAACCTTCATTTGACATAGCTAGGATGCTTATCTAGCTAGCCTCAGAGTACTTAGCTAGCCTCAGAGCCGGGTGGTCCTGCTAGCTAGGGAGCTGCTATAATTATCGGTTGCGTTCATGTTTTAACTGACAGTGTAGTCTTCTGTATTACTTACAATATTAAATTAATATCGCCAGTGTACGGTGTAGCAGCATTTTGTTTGCAAGCAAAGATCAGCCAGTTTCAGTGAAGCGGTAGTGAAGCTTGTTAGCTAGCAAGCTAACCAGCTGGTCAGTGTTTCAAACCAGCTTCATCTCAAGCTAACCAGCTGGTCAGGGTTTCAAACCAGCTGGTTAGCTAGCAAGCTAACCAGCTGGTCAGTGTTTCAAACCAGCTTCATCTCAGCGCAATGAAACGCAGCTACCTGCAACGCGCTGAACAGCATCATATGGACTATATATTCATGACCAAGTTACAACACACATAGGCACTATAATACTGCCTGTATGCTGGTTATCATGCTGCTCAAAGCGTGAATGGTTATGCTGTTCTATCACTGGCTGGATATACGGGTGAGCCGATGCTTAGTTTAAGCCCTACCGCTTCCGCTCCCGTTATCTCGGTCAGAGACCGGTCTCGCTCCGCCTTTACGTACAAGTTATCGCTTGTTGTTATCGCAACAGTTCGTGTTATGGTTTGCCTATGGACCGTAGTAAACATTGTGTTATCCAGGATAAACATAGCTGGATGTTCTCCCTGAGTTCACCTTCCACATGATCATCCCACTAAACAGAGAGAAGTGAGGACGGAGGGAATGGGGGGAAGAGAGAGGAGGGAATGGGTGGGCGAGGAGAGAGGATGGAATGGGTGGAGAACAGAAGTGTAAGGTTAGAACGCCATGATCACAGTAGACTGTCTCTACGCCATGATCACAGTAGACTCTGTCTCTACGCCATGATCACAGTAGACTCTGTCTCTGATTGGTTTACCCAGTTTAACTCATACTTCTTTACTGTTCAACTTGACGGACACACCTGCACACAGACACATACCAAAACACACCTACATACACAGACAGACATGTAAACACACATACACAGATATACAGACACATCCCTTCACACAGACACACACACACTAACACACTTATAATCCTCCCTCCTCCTCCTGTCAGATGGCGTCAGCAACAGCCTCTTACGGGCAGAAGGAGTCGTCAGACCAAAACTTTGACTACATGTTCAAGATCCTCATCATTGGCAACAGCAGCGTGGGAAAGACCAGCTTCCTGTTCCGCTACGCTGACGACTCGTTCACGCCGGCCTTTGTCAGCACGGTGGGAATAGACTTCAAGGTGAAGACCATCTACAGGAACGACAAGAGGATCAAGCTGCAGATCTGGGTGAGGGAGGACAGGGAGGTGACACCCGCACACACACACACACACTACATACACACACCCACATGCCCTCACACACAAGCACACCCGCACACACACTACATACACACACCACACCCACATGCCCTCACACACCCGCACACACGCACACATACACTACATACACACACCCACATGCCATCACACACCCGCACACACACACTACATACACACACCACACACCCACATGCCCTCACACACCCGCATGCACAGACACTGTATATACACTGTACGAGTAAGAACTTGTGTGTGCGGTGGGTGGTGTGTGTGTGCGGTGGGTGGTGTGTGTGTGTGTGTGTGTGTGCGGTGGGTGGTGTGTGTGTGTGCGGTGGGTGGTGTGTGTGTGTGCGGTGGGTGTG